>NC_079414.1:11836145-11848645 GCF_026213295.1 Gadus chalcogrammus | reverse complement strand
AGAGAGAGACAGACAGAGACAGAAAGAGAGAAAGAGAGAGAGAGAGAGAGACAGACAGAGACAGAAAGAGAGAAAGAGAGAGAGAGAGAGAGAGAGAGAGAGAGAGAGAGAGAGAGAGAGAGAGACAGACACAGCATGGAGGAGGGACGAGGGAGAGAGCTGTTGTTCCTACCTAGGAGTGATCTAGATCACGGCTGCAATTTGTGTTCAGTCAAAACTGCAGTAGTATGGGGAAGGTTAAGTGGGAAGGTCAGGAGGGAGAGGGGTGAGAGGGGGGTTGGAGGGAGGGGGGGAGGGGGGATACGTTGCAGGGACGGGTGCATTCCCTCGGAAGCTCGCCCTATCTATATTTATTTCTATGGAAAGGAAGACAAGTCTCTGTTGGGACGCTGGCAGCTTGCCTGCGGCTACCTGACACATCCTTTGCAGATGCTGAAACACACACATACACACACACACACACACACACACACACACACACACACACCCACACACACACACACACACACACCCCCACACACACACACACACACACACACACACACACACACACACACACACACACACACACACACACACACACACACACACACACACACACACACACACACACGTACACACACACACACACACACACATACACACACATACACACGCGCACACACAAACGTACACACGTACACACACCCTAACACACACACATGCACACACACAAACGTACACAAAAACACACCCACCCAAACATCCACACACAGACAGGCACCCACACACAAAAAAAAAACACATGGCCTACACCCTCGGTGGAAAGACAAACTGACCTGGCGTATCTGGGATGCATTTCCCACTCGAGAGTTAAAGCCTTTTTGTTCATTTTATTTTCCGTCCTACCAAAACTTTGGTCATCACTAAAAGCTCTCCTCGTGGGATACGAGTTGCCTCTCTGACTTTGCAAACCAGGAAGCCAAGAACAAAGTGAGGTCCAGTACTTAACACATTGTTTTAGAACCCCTAACTCTATAAGGGATACATCAGGGGGGATTTACAGCAGTTACAGCAGTTTCACGTATGAGGTTCCTCTGTACTGTAACCTTATTTTCTGCTTCAAATAAAACAATAAGTCAACAAGGGATATATATTTGTGTTATGTGTGGCTGATCTACAATCCACTCGGTCCACCTTGTCTGGGACCCACTTATGGGCCCGACCCACAGCTTGGAAACCAATGTTCAAGGGGTCAGGTTGTTATTGACCCGAAGACGCCTAGGCCGTACCTGGGTCTTCATTCGGAATTCACTGTGAAGTCACTTTGCCATGTGTCGGATTGAGCTCCCGCCAGTCAGTGGGCAGGAGACTTTCACAACTCTATGACAGTGATCCGTCCACTCTTACTGGCTATACAACTGTATAGCGGCACAGCTACCGTAGCTCTGCTGGCCGGGGGGGCCGGGAGTGGGCGGGCTTCTGGGCGTATCGACAGTACGATGAGAACGGATTCAGGGTGTTCTTGTAAACAAAGAGAGAGGTGCACTTTGTATTTGTGTGATGCATCAGTTATAGGGTTGGATTGTGTTGATGACATTTTAGAAATCACTCAGCATTGACTACAGATACACTACCGTTCAAAAGTTTTGGGCAACCCAGACAGTTTCATGTTTTCCATGAAAACTCAGCTGTGCTAACATCATTTTCAAAAGGGTTTTCCAATCAACAATTAGCCTTTTAACATGTTAATGTACCATTAGAACACAGGAGTGATGGTGGCTGGACATGGTCCTCTGTACACCTATGTAGATGTTCCATCAAAAATCTGCCGTTTCCAGCTAGAATAGTCTTTTACCACATTAACAATGTCGAGAATGTTTTCGTGATTAATTTAAAGTTATCTTCATTGAAAAAAACTGTGGTTTTAAAAAAATAAGGACATTTCTAAGTGACCCCAAACCTTTGAATGGTAGAGTATGTCCAGGTTGTGTTAAGCTATTTAAAATGTTTTATACATTCCAACTCTGATATCAAACTTTTTATTTCCAAATACAATCACGAAGGCCTTCTCTGACGGTCAGTCTCCAGCTAATTGGGTTTGAGGGGCTGGGGGTACAGAAGGCGATACCCTGTGCTTGGTCCCCCACATATTAGCGGATCCTTAATGACATTGAAAGCTTGCTGATGCACAGGGAAAGTCTTCATGATACGATTAGCCGACTAATGAGGATGATGAGTCATGCCGAGGGAGCGAGCTTCCCTCTCCATACAGATTCTCTTAAAACTGAGAGGTGATTGCCTTCATCAGAGCCCCAGAGCGAGGGACAGTTGGGTAGCTTCAACCAGTAGCGTGGTAACCACAGGTGATACTCCTCGAAGCGTTAGCCCAGACTCCATTCCAAAGCAATGCGCTATGCTACATGTTGTTTCCTCTCTCCTTCAACCGACCTTTCAGTCTGTCTTCACTTTTCTGTCCCTAAAGTCACAAAATATATTTATTTATATAGACCAGAACATAGGGTTTTTTCTGAGTTCAGTTTCAAATGGAAAAGAAAACATATTGAAACTAAAGCCATGAATAATAGATTGTGTCTCAATGTCAAATGCTGGGGGCGCTTCGAGTTTAGCCTGTGTACACCATCCACAGCGAATGGAAAAAGAAGGCTGTGCTGTGTCTGGGTTCCCTTAAAAGGCATGCGAAGCGAGGGCCAGAGGTAGTCTGTAAATAATCACAGAAGAAGACATATTACATGGTAATTGGCTGCAAGGTTCACCACAACTCAGGCAAGGCGAAGCAGTCTGCACGCTGCTGCTTTTATCATTAGGAAAGAAAATGTTTCGTTTGTAATCCTTCTCTTTTTTAGGTTAATGTTAAACTGTTTCTGTTCTGCGTCCAGCTTATTTAAAATACAGTGTACAGAATACAGTGTTCAACGTAGGAAAAATCGTTTTGTCCTCCCTTTAATGACTCAATGAATCTTATTTTTATATTTCATATTTTATCTTCTTGCGCCCCATCTTTCTGTTGTTCTCCCTCACCTCTCCTCTGCCTTCTCTTCTCTGTTGCCTCTCACCTGTCCTTCCTGTCCTCTATCCTCTATCTTCTCACCTTCATCCTCTGCTCTGCTCTCCTCTCCATCCTCTCCTCTACTTTCCTCTGCACTGCTCTCCTCTCCACTCCACTCCTCTCCTCTCCTCTCCTCTCCTCTCCTCTCCTCTCCTCTCCTCTCCTCTCCTCTCCTCTCCTCTCCTCTCCTCTCCTCTCCTCTCCTCTCCTCTGCTCTCCTCTGCTCTCCTCTCCTCTGCTCTCCTCTCCTCTCCTCTTTTCTGTTCTCCTCTTCTCTTCGCACCTCTCCTCTCCTCTAACACCGCTTGTCATTACAGCTTGCTCCTGCTGTGACAAGCCTCTGCTCGATCTATTTCCATCTCTGTTCTGACAAGTGTTTGCTTGTTTCATGTACACCAGCTGAGAGAGAGATTGTGTGTGTGTGTGTGTGTGTGTGTGTGTGTGTGTGTGTATGTGTGTGTGTGTGTGTGTGTGTGTGTGTGTGGGGGTGTGTGTGTGTGTGTGTGTGTGGGTGTGTGTGTGTGTGGGTGTGAGCGTGTGTGTGTCTGCATGTGTGGGATTAAGACTTTTTCAGCTATTAATTAGAAGCAGAAACATCAATTTCTCGGCATTATTGGTAAGGAAGTTTGTGCGTAAGTGTATGTGTGTGTGTGTGTGAGTGTGTGTGTGTGTGTTTGAAAGAGTGAGTTTGACGTGGATGTGCTGCATGTGAGTGTGTGTGCGTGTACGTGCTTGTGTGCATGCAAGAAATCCTGCCATCACCTGTGCAGTGTATTTACAGCAATTTTCTGTCAAAGTTCCTGGAATATATGACCTGTGTCATCTCAGCCAAGCCCAGAGCGCTAGATAGACGGACGGCTAAATAGATACAGAATGCTACTGGCTTCAATCCTCCGTGTCTGCAGGCTGCCTGTAGAGATGCCCTAACCCCTAAGGCTCATGAAGGTCTGTTCAATGGCTAAACAGAAGTACACGGATCGACAGACAGACAGGAAGACAGACAGACAGTCGATAGCTAGATGATAATGTGCACAAGCACATACTAACTTGTGCATGTAAATACTCATTCCATGTGCGCTGTGTGTGCGTGTATGTGTGTCTCCACTGTGCACCTCTCCAGTGACCCCCCCCCCCCCCCCACACACACACACACACACACACTGATTGATCCCCAACACCCCTCCCCGTCCCTGGCCAGCAGCGCTGCAAGGTCAGCAGTGCGTGGGTCTGTGGATGAGTGGGCTCCACTCCCAGAGGTCAGCTACTCCTCACCGCTATCTGCCCCCACACCACCAGCCATATCAGATCGGTGTGTGTGTTTGATTGTGTGTATGCGGCTGTGTATTGTTTGTTAACGTGTGTTAACAAAGTGTGTGTGTGTGTGTGTGTATGTGTGTGATGTTTGTGTGTGTTTGTGTTTGTATGTGTGGGTAGTGGGTGTGTATTGTTTGTAAAAGTGTGTTTCTGTTTGTGTGTGTCTTTGGTATGTGTGATGTTTGCGTGTGTGTGTGTGTGTGTACGTGTGTGTGCATTGTTTGTAAACGTGTTTGTGTGAAGTGTGTGTCTTTCGTATACATGATGTTTGAGTGTGTGTGTGTGTGTGTGTGTGTGTGTGTGTGTGTGTGTGTGTGTGTGTGTGTGTGTGTGTGTGTGTGTGTGTGTGTGTGTCTGCAAATGTGCAGTGCTAACCAGGGGCCAGCCACAGATGGCCTGCACCCCCCCCGCCCCGTCCCGACCTCCCTGCCCTTCCCTCGGGGGCAGCCGGCCAATCAGGGATAAGCCTATTTTCAGACCCCTCCCCCTGGGGACAGGAAACATCCCATCTGATAAGGGTTCATCTCAGATCAAACTCAGACAGCAGATCACACACACACACACACTCTCACACACACACACACGCACACACACACGCACGCACGCACGCACAGACACACACACACACACACGCACGCACGCACGCACGCACACACACACACACACACACACACACACACACACACACACACACACACACACAGCAAGACTAAGCAGATGTTTCGACTTGTTCAGTGTAATGAAAATATAATCCTCTATACATCTGCATGTGTGTGTCTGTGTGTCAGTGTGTGTGTGTGTGTGTGTGTGTGTGGCCTTTGAGGTGTGTGTGGAAGAGAGAGAGAGAGAAAGAGAGAGAGACAGGGAGAGAGAGAGACAGGGAGAGAGAGAGAGAGACATGGAGAAAGAGCGATAGGGAAAGAGAAGCCAGAGGAATAAATGTATGATCAAAAATAATGCCTGCCTAATGATTCCCATAAGAAATTAACGCATACTTACGTACTAACAAACATTTATAAACAGCCTGCATTGTTTATTAACAGAATGCAGATGATGCACTCCTGGCCAGACGCGGCCTCATTACCGTCTGCCCGAGGGGATGTGGTAAGATTTGTAGAGAAGGCGTGCCTATCTGCAAGTAGAGTCCATGTGTGGACCCCCCGCATGTTCCGGCGTTGACCACCAGCCCGACGGCAAGCCGAGACTGATGGTCCAGACCGGCTGTGTGGTGTGTGCTGCCGACGTCGGCCCTGACCTTAAGAGACGCCCGGTGGGCCAGAGGCTGTCCGTCACTCTAGGGGTCTCCGGTACTGAGTCAGGTGGTGTTGGAGCCCGAGATTATTCAAGCGCTCACTAGTATTATAGCCTTTACCTGTAAGCCACAACCTGCTACTTTTTCGTCAAGTGCGCAAAAAGCCGTCACCGCGCATGGATGGAGACCGGCTGAGGTATTATGGGATGTGGTGGTGTGGCCTGGTCAGGTGTTCCCACAGGGATGAAGAGATAGTTTTATAACCGCGAGGAAATCAAGACACAGCGTTTACAGTTAATAGAAGCTGTTTAAGTCCTGTTTTTGATTTGGAAGTTAATGTACGGTGGATAAATGTTGTAGTATGCACCATAACAAGACTCTAGCATGTTCTAATTTACAGGACTGCAGTTCGTTACCGGACTCTTCACAGTCCTGTCCTGTGTCTGGTGGGAGTGGCCATAGCACTGTGGTCGGTATGTCAGTCTGTCCTATATCTTTATAAATTTGAAGGGATCTGATCAATAACAAATCAATAAAACCTCCCAAAGACAGGTCAAGGTTCTGCCCCATTTCTGGGTGGGTCAAACACGCAAAAGGAAACACATGCACATGCACAGACCCCCACGAACACACACACACACACACACACACACACACACACACACACACACACACACACACACACACACACACACACACACACACACATACACACACACACACACACACACACACACACACATACACACACACACAAACCCACACAACACACACAATTACAACACACATACAGCTAATAATACCTGTTAAAAAATCTTCTTATAAAATGAAAAATATGTTATCTTAATCCATTTATGTGAGTGACATTGACATATGTAAACTTCCTAATAGACAACCTCCAAACTCTGCACTATCCTCTGCCATTATTACCTTTTTCCATTTATTATGGAAACCGTTATCATGATAGGTTAATTCTACGACTGTCCTGTATTAAAAAGTGAGTTATTTTTTTAATACTGGCACATGGATATTAAAGGGGCCGATAACGATTGTCACATAGCATCGACCTTGAGTCTAAATTGTCATGACTTTCCAACGCGTGTTATATGCTGTTCTATTAACATTTAGTTGGCATTTGAACACGTACCAAATCCTATTTCCTCGGGCCTCGCTTAGGCTAACCTTTACGTCCGTTCCTGCAAACATCTCTTATCGCACAATGCACCCGCGTCGCACGTATGTCGCTACATGCCCGTCGCATGGCGCTCTACATGCGCGGCCTGTGTTTCGTGTTGGTTTCACTGCTGTGTCGGCCTGAGAACATCAGTCGCAGGCCGTGAAACATAACAGGTGTTTCACCAGAGGAGCGGCGTCGTAGGAGTCCTGTATTTGTCTTTCATGGCCTGAAACTTGGGAACGATTGTGGGCATGCGCACTCTCACACACAAACACACACACAAACACACACGCAGACACACACACAAACGCAGAATCACACACACGTATGCTCGCACACACACATGCACATACGCATGCACGCACACACACACACACACACGCACGGGCGCACACACATGCACACACACACACACACACACACAGATGCACCAATACATACACACAAACATACCACACATACATATGCACGCATGCACACATACACACACACACACAAATATATTCACACACCCAAACAAACAAATATGCAACAGAATGCATTCACAAAACCAGGGCCCACAACACCCCCTCCACACACACACACACACACACACACACACACACACACACACACACACACACACACACGTGTGTGTGTGTGTGTGTGTGTGAATGTTGTGCATCTGCATATGTGTGTGTGTGTGTGTGTGTGTATGTGTGTGTATCTGCATCAGTTGGTTTGTACGTATGTTTGTTTGGACATCTGCATGTGAGTGTGGGTGTGTGTATCTGCATATGTATCTGCATACGGGTGTGTGTGTGAGGGGGGGAGTCTGCATCTGTGATCATGTATGCATGTGTGTGTGTGTGTGTGTATCTGCATCGCTTGGTTTGTACGTGTGTATGTTTGTACATCTGCATGTGGGTCTGTGCGTGTGTGTGTGGGTCTGCATCTGTTGTTATGGATGTGTGTGTGTGTGTGTGTGTGTCTGTGTGTGTGTGTGTGTGTGTGTGTGTGTGTGTGTGTGTGTGTGTGTGTGTGTGTGTGTGTGTGTGTGTGTGTGTGTGTGTGTGTGTGTGAGTGTGTGTGTGTGTGTGTGTGTGTGTGTGTGTGTGTGTGTGTGTGTGTGTGTGTGTGTGTGTGTGTGTGTGTGTGTGTGTGTGTGTGAGTGTGTGTGTGTGTGTGTGTGTGTGTGTGTGTGTGTGTGTGTGTGCGTGTGTGTGCAAGTGTGTGTTTTCCGTAGTCTTCTCCGCAGCCATGTAGTCTATACATGTCTACTCTGGTGTCAGCTGAATGTGATTCCGGGCTATGAATATAAATGCTGACCCGCGTGACTCGACGACTCTCACGTATTGACGAGTTATTTAGACAGCCCGGGGCCAATGAGTGGGTAGGCTTAAAAATGATTTAAGCATTGAACAATAACTACCTCCAGTGGCGAAAGATCCACGAAACTTTGCAATGGAGAAACACAACGGCGGTGCGGGAGAAGCAGCCGTGGTGGGATTTAGAGACGACCTTGTGGTTGTTTGTACAGAAGCATGGGTAAATATCCACCGGGCATATTAGATAAATTCAGCAGAAAACACATTCCCCCGCCGCTTGCTACTGTCAACACCACATGCTGATGTATGCACAGGATGTGTCTACGCTTAAACCCCTCTGTTACTTACGGCCTCTCCTGCCTTCCCTTGACTTGGACAATCTCCTGAATTAAACCCTCTCTCCCCTCTCCCCTCCTCAGACTCTTCTCACCGTGCCCGCAGCCCGCTATGAGGTCACCGAGGTCCGGACCTCACTCATTTCTTTAGAGCTGAAAATAAACTGGTGTAAAGAAATCAGCGGTTGAGAACTTCTCAGAGATGAGGGCATAATAGATTCAGTTTGGACATACTTACTTACTCAGTGTCCGCTGTTTGTGTGACACCTGGTGGTGCATGACCTGGTGGTGCATGACCTGGTGGTGTATGACCTGGTGGTGCATGACCTGGTGGTGCATGACCTGGTGGTGTAAGGACACCTGATGGTTTAAGGACACCTTGTGGTCTAAGGACACCTGATGGTTTAAGGACACCTGATGGTGTAAGGACACCTGGTGGTGCATGACACCTTGTGGTCTAAGGACACCTGATGGTGCCTGCATAAGCCCAGCACATTCCATTTAGCTGCCATCAAACAATGCCAACTATCAAAAGCAGTTTGGATTTAATTTCATAAACTTTAATTTCAAACTCAAATCAGTTTTCTACGCAGTTGTTTCACAAGTCTAGTAACTTTGGACACTTTCTTTCCTTGCCTGTAAGAGGCAGTCTTGAGCCTTGAGGGCATTTAGATAGCAGGCTAATATATAGAAGGAGAACTAATTTCATACCATCTTTGTATCTCTGAAACTGCAAGTCAGTTTTTGTGTGCGTCCGTGTTTGTGTGTGTGTGTGTGTGTGTGTGTGTGTGTGTGTGTGTGTGTGTGTGTGTGTGTGTGTGTGTGTGTGTGTGTGTGTGTGTGTGTGTGTGTGTGTGTGTGTGTGTGTGTGTGTGTGTGTCCGGTGTGTTTGTGCTCGCGTGATTAAGATGGAGCGGGGGTAAAGACGGGTTATTCAAAGCGACGTGGTTGGTTAGTGGCTATCGAGCGGCTGAATCCATTTCACAGCAGCGTGGATGGAGCGCAGTATGAGTGATAAAGAACGGGAGGCGGTCAGGCCGTACAAAGAGGGGACAGGGAAAGGTCGAGGCATGAAGAAAATTCTGAGAGTGCGTTCCTTAAGCATCATTCATTTATTTTATCATGAGACCCGTCTACCTATTTCTGTTGAATGAACGGAATTTGTCTGCAGGTATTGTTGGTGGATTTGTTTTGGTTCTGTACTGAGCTATGATCCATCTTTATAGCTCATTAAAAGTTGCTTCTTAGACCATCTACTCAATTGAACCATCCTCTTAGGGAAACTATTTCCTTACTTCAACAAATGTAGGCCTACCTCAATAATGTGTCAAAATAAATCCCATTTTCTGAGGTAAAACAAAACATAAAGAATAAAAACACAAATAAATCACTGAACAGATCAAACTTTTAATAAGTAATGGATTATGAAGCGAAGAGTATTAACTTAGTTGTATTAACTTAATTGTTTTGGCTTAAGGGCTGAAACATCTGGACTTGACAGTAAACTAGATACCACAGCTATTATAAAATGTGACAGGTTGACTCCCCACCCTGTCCACAGACGATAACACAGCACCTCTTAATATTATTCAACATCCTACTCTTGGGGAAAAAATGGATTGTGTTTTCCTAAATATTCCTTTTGTCCATGCCTATGTTCTCATTGTTGCTGTAGTTAGTCTATCTGTTTTTCATGGTGTACTTATGGTGTATATATAGTATTCTTTCAAGCCATACATCGAGCGAATGTGTATTCATGCCAGTGTGTGTGGAGGGAGGCAGGAGCATAGGGGTGTAGAGTAGCAGGGGATGGAGAGGAGACGGGGTAGGAGAGAGGGGACTTGGAGGATAAGACAGGGAGGACAGTAGCAGGAGAGGAGCTGAGGAGTACAGGCGTTGTGGAGGACTCTGCTCTCCCTGTACGGATGTTAATGACACGTCAAACACGTGCAGACTGAAGCCCACCCTGGCGTTCTTGTATGGTGGCTCTCTGGTGGTGAGTGATTCAATATTTATCCCCCTTCCCCCATCCCCTCCTTTATTCCCTCTCTCTTCCTCCATGGCCTCCTCTACCCGTGCCCCCTGTGGCTTTCATACCGTGTGTGTGTGTGTGTGTGTGTGTGTGTGTGTGTGTGTGTGTGTGTGTGTGTGTGTGTGTGTGTGTGTGTGTGTGTGTGTGTGTGTGTGTGTGTGTGTGTGTGTGTGTGTGTGTGTGTGTGTGTTTGTGAGTGAGTCTGTGTGTGTGAGTGAGTGTAACTCTGGGTGTTTGTCTCTGGGTGTCTGCTCTGTTTGTTTGTCTATGTGTGTTTGTGTCTGTGTGTGTGTGTACGTGGTGTATGTGTATTTGTGTGTGTGTGTGTGTGTGTGTGTGTGTGTGTGTGTGTGTGTGTGTGTGTGTGTGTGTGTGTGTGTGTGTGTGTGTGTGTGTGTGTGTGTGTGTGTGTTCGTGTGTGCGTGTGTGTGAATGTGTGATTAGTCTGATGCGCCCTCAAGTCAGTGAGCCTCTTCAGTTACACTAATTAGCATAGTTCATTTTAAATCCCTGACTCACATTTGACCGCCTGTGAGTGTTTGTTTGTTTGTGTGTGTGTTTGCGTTTGTGTGTGTGTGTGTGTGTTTGTGTGTTTGTGTGTTTGTGTATGTGAGTGTGTGTGTGTGTGTGTGTGTAGGTCTGCATTCAGTGTACATTTGGTGTGCCTTTTTATCTGTACATTCCACTTTTCCGACAGAGCTCAGAACTGCACAGAACTCTTTAACACATAAGATGGTATTTATCCGTCTGTCTGTGTATCTGTCTGAATGTGCCTGCAGTACACTATGCAGACATTAAAAGTCACACCGTACCCACACACACCGAATCAACTCCTCCTTTTCTACTCCTCTCTCCTTCTCCTCTCTCTTCCTGCTCCTCACCACTCCTCCTCCTCTCTCATTCTCCTCCTCCTCCTCCTTCTCTCTCCTCGTCCACATTTTCCTCCTCCTCCTCTCCCTCTCCTTCTCACTACTTCTACTCCTCTTACCTTCTGCTATTTCTTCCTCCTCCTCTCTACACCTCCTCCTCCTCCTCCTTCTCTCTTCCTCTCTCCTCCTCTCTCCTCTTCCTCCCTCTCTCCTCCTCCTCCCTCTTCCTCCTCCTCGTCCTACTTCTCTCTCCTCCCTTCACTTCCTCCTCCTCCTCCCCCTCCTCCCCCTCTCTCTTTCTCCTCATCCTCCTCCTCCTCTCTGCGTCCCACCTCTTGTCTGGTCAGCTCATCTAGTTGATCATCCATAAAATCAAATAGAAACACGCTTAAATATCTCCTCAGGCTAAAAACTATTATCCAATGAAAATAATAGAATAAATATTGTAAAAATTATCATTCTGTGTATTATATAGCATGATTAATAATAATTCTACACAATCTTTTGTGTGTGTGTCAGGCTGCAGCAAATAGTATTTTTTATTTAATATTAAAGCAGTAATTTGACTATGCTAGATTCTTTAAATAATGTAATAATATTGTAATAAAGTTTCAAAATTATATAATGAATAATACAAAGAAGTAGACTGTTATGGTTCATTATTAATGGAAGAAAAGTCCAAAAAGAAATTGAAATACCAAATTGATGTATTTTCTCAGAATCAGACCCTGAAGTCTTCATTTTCAACTAATTGGCTTTTTTAGGGAATCTTTTTAAATCAGTGTTTAATTTAATATGGTTCATCAAATAGCCCTTTTCATCTCAAATGTAGGTTTTCAGGAACATTTGAATAAATCAAAATCTGTATTATGACTTAAGTGACGCAAGTCAATGTAATAATACACTATCTGAAGTACTTACGGCAAAATATGCTTTTACAATCATGCACACAGTCACACACACATGCATGCACGGCGGACACACACACACACCTTCAACAGTCCTCCCTCACTTCAATCTTCTCTCCATCATTATAATCTTCCCTTTATTAACTCTGTGTGTGTGGCTGTGAAGACAGAGAATACTTGAAGCCATAACTTTTTGTAATTACATGTTGCAGTGCGTGCGTATCCGGCACATGTAGAGTGGCACTGTGAGTGTTTGT
>NC_079414.1:11833566-11836045 GCF_026213295.1 Gadus chalcogrammus | reverse complement strand
GAGGGATATGGGATAGGAGGGACAGATAGAGAGAGAGAGGGAGAAAGAGGGTATAGAGATGAGTGGGAAGACATAGAAAGAGAGAAAGAGCGAGTGAGGGAGCGAGAGGGAGCATGTTGAGGCAGAGCCAGACAGGTGGGTAAATCTGGAGAATGTAGAGGGAGTACAGCAGTTGTGTCCGGCCAGCTTCCACACACCCACTGTCAGCCAAGGATTACAGTCCTATTGCACTCCAACCAACCAACCATCACAGACACACACACACACACACACACACACACACACACACACACACACACACACACACACACACACACACACACACACACACACACACACACACAACCACACACACACACACACATCCTCTCACACATACAAACACGTGCATAAACACAGATACACACACAACACACACACACACACACACACACATACACAGACATCCATTCACACTTCCACTCACACACAACCACACACACACACACACACACACACACACACACACACACACACACACACACACACTCACACCACACACACCACACACACACACACACACACACACACACACACACACACACACGTACACACAAACACACGCATACACAGACCTACACATCCACTCACTCATCCATCGCCTCACATACAAACATGTGCATTAACACACACTCACACACACCAACACATACACATTTTGCATTCATACTTTGATCAGGATATGAACTTGGTAGTGATGCATGCACATATATCCGTGCACACACCCAGTTGTATTAGAAAGACGGAACTACGAAGGAAGGGGAGGGAGACAGAAAGAAAAAAAAAGAGGAAGGAAAGAAATTAAAAAAGAAAGACAGAAAGAAAGAAAGAAAGAAAGAAAGAAAGAAAGAAAGAAAGAAAGAAAGAAAGAAAGAAAGAAAGAAAGAAAGAAAGAAAGAAAGAAAGAGAGAGGAAAAGAGCGAGAGAGAAGGGAGCCCCCCGCGGTGTGGGAGAGAGCGGTCAATACAAGCGTTAGCCGTGATGGACGTTGACCCTGGGGCTGTGGCAGGAAGTAGTTTTACTTCCCCCCCCTCTCCTTCTTCGCCCCCACCTTCCTGACGTCTCCCCCCAGCGAGCCATTATTAAAGGCAACGACTCCACCTGAAGCCGCCTCATTCATCCAGCGTCCTAACGGCGTCGCGCGGCCATTTCTATCAAGAACAGATTTTCCACTACAATCCCTCCTTCCTCGGCTTAAAACAAAACCAAACGTTCTCATAATGAATCGTACAAAAGTTGCCGCTAATGAAAGGCTGCAGTCGCACGGCCCCCGCAGAGCCATCGTCTCAACTCCTTCACAGAACACCTTCCTGACCGCCGGATCGTACCGGACTCCACCTGAGAGAGTACCCTGGACGGCCCTAGACCGAACAGCCACCATGCATCAGTCTGTTGTATAATTAAAGAGATCTGATTGGCTACTAACGAGGGTTCGCTTGACCCCCGCCCCCCCCCCCCTAATAGCATTTGCATTGTTTTTAGCTTAGCGCCTGGCTAATGGGTATCCTGAGGGCACATTGTGGCCCCTTGCTCAAAATCAAACAGCGTTTTGCCTCCCCTGAGCACCCGAGGCCATCTATCACCCACACCGTCTGGAGTCGGGGGAGGGAAGAGAAACATTTTGTTTTGTTTTATGCCGAAGGAAAAAAATACACTGACGGAAGCACAAGTAGGCACACACACACATGCACACGAACACACACACACACACACACACACACACACACACACACACACACACACACACACATACACACACAAAAGAAACACATACGTACACACTACACATACACACAAACTCACACACACCGTAACGGGGGTGCACTTACACATACATAAATACACACAAACTTTTAAGTGAAGTCCCATGGCCTGGGGCGAGTTCCAATAGAAGCAACGTGCGCTGGTATTTATTTGGCTGATGAGAATGTACCTGTTAGTGGGGGGAAACCAAAAAAACACAATAGGCCGGCAAAACAACAAATGTGTGCTTGTTGTGAGCGCCCTTAGGAAACTTCTGGGCTTCCTCACAACTGGGGAGACGAAGGGGGGATTCTTATAAGAGAGGGGGTTGCCAAAGGTCAGGAACCAATCCAGAGTCTACAGCAGGAAGAAAGCGAGAGCTAAATGGGGCGCACAGAGGCCAAATAGCCTTGTGTGCTGCCATCGCGGCGTGCACGCTCGCACGAGTCAGGCTGTAAAAGGCTGTGCACGGCCCCGGGTTTATATGATTCCAATCTGGGGCGAGGAGACAGTGAGTGTTGCCAGGGGCGATGAAAACGAATAAATCAATTCGGTTGCCGGCTTTATTTTTCCGATCACAGGGATCGCCAGTGTCATAAAAACTATATTAAACCGGTGCTAAGCTACACTTGCATTTTTTACACATATAGTGTGTTTGTATGTTTTTTGCTTTTTTTGTGTGTGTGTGTGTGTGTAT
>NC_079414.1:11823566-11831066 GCF_026213295.1 Gadus chalcogrammus | reverse complement strand
ACGAGACCATGCAGGATATTCACCGCAGCCATAAACACAGTGAGTTAATAAACTTCAGAGACATTAACAGTGCCTCTGGCGATTGGTCGACAGCCATTTAATTTGTCAACACATCTTATTGGTGCTTCTGGAACGCGGGTGCTGTATTTACAGCCTGGCCACGGCCATTTATATGCTCTGGTTTGGTTAGCGAGCGGAAATAGGCTGTGAAGCGAATAACATTAAGTCAAGGAGGAGGCCTCCATGTGTTTACATGAGGCATGGGGCACAGCTGCTAAGCGTACTGTGACTGGTCAGTCAGGTTATTACAGATCTTGTCTTAAGATACGCATGAGTGATAGTGATTTATTATCAAAATGACACAATGTAAGCCATGGGATACATAGAGAGAGTTATAAGTCTTTCACAAAAACATGTATAATACCAGATGTCAATCAGTTGAAGGTCTGTACTTCTCAGCAACCTTTTCCAAGCATGTTAACTGGGCAGTGATTGAATATCATTTTGGTTTGAATAAAGGTTTGAATCACTAATTCGTGCTCATTAAAATTACGACTTGGTGTTTTTCTTGTTTGACACTGCTGGCATATTGCACTTTAATAAACTGTTAGTTTTTGGTACATATTTTTGTTGTTAATGTTGTGGATGCCCTAAAGTCGAGCATCGCCATTAATAACACCTGCTTCTCGGTCTATTAAAGTACACAATCACAATAAACTCCAAACTTGTGGGGAAACAAAATCATTTTGAGGCTGCACGCCATGAGTGGTGAAAATTGGCCCAGGTGGCGCAGACGAAATGCCTTTCAGAACTCAAATATTGTTCAGCTTCCGAGCAGAGCGTGTGATATTCGCAGGATAAAAACGGGTCGTGCGGACGGTGTGAAAGGCTCTAGAGTAACGCAGTATTTGTTTGTTGTGCTCGAGGAGGGTGTGAGGTAGCAGCTCCACAGGTGCACCTCCAAAAGGGGCTATTTAAGCTAAGCACTGTTCATTACATGGGTATCAAATGATCTCCTTGCTTTAACCAGAGAGAGAGTCACGCAAGAGAAGAAAGAAGACATTTAGCTGTAATGGAATACAACTCCGGGGTGACAAAATATCCACCGTCTCATCCTACCACAGTCTCTCGGGGAGAAGATCGCACACACACACAGTGTGTTTTCATCGCGCTTCATCCTCTTTCCCAGGGAAAAACGAATGAAACAAAACCAAAAGCAGCACGTGGAGCAGCAAATTAGTTTCAGTTCAGCGTTGTGGGCAGCCGTGCCGAACAGAACGACACAAAGTATCTGTTTGCTCTGGCGGTTAAAACCGAGCCTGACGGGCGAAGAAAGCGTCCCTTAGCGACGTGTCTGCAAGGGCTCGTCTGGACCGTGAAGAGGCAGACGCAGAGTCAGGCCGACAGAGCTTCTGATCTAGAGTCAGTGGAGCAGCATCAAAGCTGGGCTCTGACACGATGACCGCGTATTGATATCACACCGCCGGGCGCCTCCCCCCGCTATTTAGCACCGTCGTGTCCTAATCAGGGCTGAAGTCTAATGAAAGGGGTAAAGGATTTTGCTTCAAGCTGGCAAAATGTAGTAGATGGAGGGGTGTAGGTGTCAGGGTGCTAAGGGTGTGGGGGGGGGGGGGGGATGTGATCATGGATGGTACATAGAAGATACAACAAAGCACCTATTCTGTTGAGGTTGAGCATAATAGTGGTGAACCACTCGTTCAAAAACATGGTGCATTGTTTTTTAATCATCCTAAGAAAAATCATTCACATGTTCAATGGCAGTTTCTTTTTTTGTATACATTTCTGTGTCTGTGCATGTTTCATCCCCAGGTAGACTAGGCCCATTAAGCACTCATCCCATGAATCCATTCTGTTAAGTATCATTCACGTCTGACCGTCTGCATCTCTGTCCGTCCATCTGCCCGTCCGTAGATTTACGTATTTTAACCAACCCTGTGAGTTCCCGCCCACAAGCACCACCAGCCACACCAACCCCACCATCACCCCCACCGGCACACAGCTGGTTTCAAGAATCCCAACACAGTTATTCACATCCCGACAAATAACTCCTATTAACGTCTCACACATGCACTCTTCCAGGGGGCAACAGCGCCACAATAGATCTGCCCATCGACCGCCCCTACTCCGCTAACCCGTATCAATACGGACGAGGAGAGATTGAGCAACCAGGGCATGCGTTATTGATCTATGTGCTGCGGGCCCCGACGTCATAAAAGAGGAGCGCTTTCGGGGCGGACACACACTCTCCTGGAAGTTAGTTCCACAGCCTTGAGTGTTGTTGGGGCCGAGACATATTAAAATATCTCCCGGCAGGTCTTCTGGGTGGAGCCGGTCCAGTGACAGCTTGATTCACTGAGTATTGTGTCCTGTGTGTGTGTGTGTGTGTGTGTGTGTGTGTGTGTGTGTGTGTGTGTGTGTGTGTGTTGTGTGTGTGTGTGTGTGTGTGTGGTGTGTGTGTGTGTGTGTGTGTGTGTTGGTGTGGTGTGTGTGTGTAGTGTGGTGTGTGTGTGTGTGTGTGTGTGAGTGTGTGTGTGTGTGTGTGTGTGAGTGTGTGTGTGTGTGTGAGTGTAAGTGTGAGAATGTGTGAGTGTGTGAGTTTATGTGTGTATTTGTCTCTCACTGCGTGGTTTTGCGACTGTGTCCGTGTGTGTGTGTGTGTGTGTGTGTATGTGTGTGTGAGGGTTTCTTTCTCTGCATGCGTTGGTTTGTGTATAACTGTATCTCTGCAAGTGTGCATGTGTGTGTGTGTGTGTGTGTGTGTGTGGTTGTGTGTGTGTGTGTGTGGTGTGTGTGTGTGTGTGTGTGTGTGTGTGTGTGTGTGTGTGTGTGTGTGTGTGTGTGTGTGTGTGTGTGTGTGTGTGTGCGTGTATGAGTGTGTTCCAGAGACGATGTGTCATCATCACTCGGGGAAGTGTCGTCGTCTAATGCTGGTAACATTCACAGCCATGAAAGACATCTATTAAGAGAATCACAACTTCACAAATGCGCAACTGATTTCAACAGCTACCTTTCATTCTCTTAAGTCTCCCCCCTCCACCCCTCCCACTCTCTCCCTCCCCTCCCCCTTCTCTCCATTCCTCCAAATTCCCCTCCATTCCCATCCTCTCTCCCTTCTCCACCAATCTCTCCCTCCCTCCCTCCCTCCCTCCCTTCTCTCCCTCCCCCCCCTCCCACCATCTCCCCTCTCGCCGCCCCCTGAGCGTATGCTGGATCATCTATTTTACAGCTTCTGAGAGATTTCTTTTATCCCTCCACTTGAGGGAGGTGGGCCAGGAAAGACAACCAAGACACATTATCCTGTTAAGTATGCGCGGCTCCATGGGCAGGCCACTCGTGAGCTCAAGTGCCAGAACGGCATCCACAGGTGAATCTGTGCGTTCTAGCGCTCAGCTACAGCCTGCGGTGGATCAGGCGTCGGGCTAAAGGTGGAATTGTACTTGGAGTGTTGCACGGCTTCGCCCTGGGTCTCTGTCTAAGACCACGGAGGCCACATCACTAGGTGATGTTACGTGCACACCTCTCCAAACACAAACACAGCGATGGGACAGTTCATTTAGTTTTTCCTGCTGTTTTCTGGATAATATATGACTAGTCTCAGGAATCCGACTTCACATTGAGACCTCAAGTCCCAAGTCCCTATTTTGCTCGGTTCTGGTTCGAGGTTCAGGTCCTGTCTAGCTCAGAATGTCATTGGCAAGGCAAGAGACAACAACAAATGCCTGCATTGGTATCAAATCACCTTCTGCCAGGCAGTGAAAGCGTTGCATGCAAACACCATAGGCCTTTTATTGAAAAAGATGTTAGTCCCCAAAGTCAATAGGGAAAATCACTAACACATTTATTCTGCCTAGCCTCACCTGTTAGTCACTTTGTGATACCTCATGTGACATTTAATGTGAGTCATTACAGACTCCTTTTTATCCATATGATGTAGGAGTCAAATACACACACACACACACACACACACAACACACACCACACACACACATACACGCCACACACACTACACACACACACACAATACCACATACAGCACAGAGCCGGATAACCAAAGGTGCAAACTAGGCACGTGCCTAGGGCCTGATCGGCGGGGGGGGGCCCAGACAGAAGTAAAAAAAAAAAAAAAAAATGAAATAGCCATACAAAATGTCCTGCCTACTATTTTAGTTCAGTGATATATATTCAATATAATTAAAGTAACTAAAAATATGACGTTGTTTATCTTAACTTTACGTCACATTAACGCCAATCAGTTAAGAGTCCGGAGGAGGTCCGCGGGTCAAGACTAGCTGAACAATGAAAGCTAGCAGCAGGTCGTTCTTGTGTAGGCTAACATTCAAGATGCTTTTCGGGTGCGGCAAAACATAAAAAGAAAAAAATGAAGAGGAACAAAGCAGAAACAGCGTGGGGCTTTACGAAGTTCTGTCGGGCACCCGTCCTACAGCTGTGAAGACAGCGGAAGACGCTGTGGCGCGTCAACATCAGCGCCGTCATTTTCTACGATGAAACGAGATGAAAACATACCGGAGAGCAACGTAACAGAAAAAAAAAAAAGAATGCCTTACCCTGTTGGCAATTGAGCATCTTTAACAACCTCCCTGGATTTTGAAGACATTGTAGAGGACGTTGCCTCATCAAAACTCAGGAGAAAGCCTCTGTAAATGTAAGTTTTCCATTTAAAAAATCTAAATCTTATAAGTAAGTGATGCATAAATCAATGAATGCATAATATAGGTCTATCTTTCTACTATAATGAATGAAATATGAGACAAACCAGTAACCGGTATATTCAAATCTCAAACAGCTGTCTTTCAGCTTAGATATCTTTTATTATTTCCTCCACAAGATCGTGATGATGCTGTCAAGATTGTTTCTACTGCAATGGAGGCTGTGGTGCTGGAAGGCTGCGATTATCCCTGAGTGGAGCAGGCGAAAATGAGAGTGTGTGGAAAAATTGAAGATAGGTGGATGCTTGTCTGAAAATAAATCTTACCATACAGCACACTTTCCTGACTGCATATTTATTAGTCTTTGTTATATTTGACTACTTATTTAACTTTTAATTAATCAACACATTTAATTAAGATTTCCTGCAAAATGCAATAGCTTACTACATTTATCTTTTTTGCTCTGTTTACATAGCAATGCTTACACCAGTGACCACCTATTGGTGATTTACTGGTACTCTGCCTTAACAATGACACTGGCAATGATAAGTCAGGATAATTTAATAGGCATTAATTAGAGCCGTGTAATAACGTATAAATAATAAAAAATCAAAAAATAGTCTATAGACGGTTTAAATTACAACACATGACTTTTTGGCGTACATAACCAACTTGTAACCAAAGACTACGCTATGTAAATGTGAATTACTTTTATTAGTAACTTTGTAGTGTTAAGGGTTAGGTTAGGTTATCGATGGAGGGGGGGCCCAAAAAAGACAGTCTGCCTAGTGTAGTCCATTTATTTAATCCGGCTCTGCATACAAGCACACACAGACACACACCAAACAGCCCTCTGTTTTATAAGAACAGTGGACTTTCTCTGAGCTGGTCAATAGAGTGGTTGTCGTATTGAGGGTATATTAATATGATATAAACAGAGGGGACATGAATATATTGTGCTGGCATTCTCATCGACAACGCCATCCAGTCCTAGCCCTCCGCTGTCTTCAGGCCTTCAATCTCTCTCTCTCTCTCTCTCTCTCTCTCTCTCTCTCTCTCTCTCTCTCTCTCTCTCTCTCTCTCTCTCTCTCTCTCTCTCTCTATCTCTATCTCTTTATATCTGACCTTTTCATCTTTGCGTTACTCTATCTATGTTAACCCCCGCCCCATTCCTCACCCCACAACCCCCAACCTGTCTGGTCCTGCACACAATCTCTCAATCCTTACTCTTGACCTTTCAGTATCGCTCCACCCCCTCTTTCTCTCTGCCTCTCTCACTCGCTCCCTCTGTTCTTCTATAATCTTCATCCCTTTCTCCATCCCTCTCTTCCTCTCACTCTCCCCCTCTCTCCCTCTCCCTCCCTCTCTCCCACTCTTCCTCTCTCTCTCCCCCTCTCTCTCTCCCTCTCCCTCCCACTCTTCCTCTCCCTTTTCCTCCCTCTCTTCTAGGCCTGTAATTCAGCTTGTTTCAGGGCCAGTTAGGCAGCCAGTGGAGTTAATCTGTCTCTTCAGGTAATAAATCATTGTTTGGCATCTCGCTCTATCTCTCTGCATGTGTATCTTACTCTCTCTCTCTCTCTCCATCTATCTCTCTCACTCTATCCTTAAAGCACAGAGTCCTTCTTAGCTAATACATGGACATGGAACAGCGCTCACACTTATTGTGTCGACAGGCTTGCTGGTGTTCCTTTTCTTCCTGTGTGTCTCTTTAAGAGTGTGTGTTTGTGTGTGTATTTGTGTGTGTGCGCATGCATGTTAATATGTGTGTGTGTGTGCATGTTAGCCTGCATCCCCACTTGTGTGTTTGTGCATCCGTGTTTGTGTGCGTGCATTCAAGTTTATGTGTGTGTTTATGTGTGTGTGTGTGTGTGTGGGTCTCCATATGTCTGCATGCATGCTTGTGTGTGTGTGCGTGTGTGTGTCTGTGTCTGTGTGTGTTTGTGGTTATCTCTGCTCACACATCCAGCAGACGGGGGTGTAACTTCATACGATGGAGGTGCCAGGGCCAATAAAAAATATTGCCGGGACGTCACGACCAATCAGGTGTTGTTCCCCTCTCTCCCTGCTCACCAGCCCCCCGTCCCCCCCCTAAAGTGAATAACAACTCCTGCTCCCACCAATAACAGATGGACTTTATATCATTTTTCGTGAATAAGCAAAAAGAACAGCTTTGGCTTAAAATATGTAGTGTTTGTGTGTATGTGCATGTGCATACGCACCCATGCGTTTGTGTGTGTGTGTGAGTGTGTGTGTATGCTTGTGTGCCCCTGTGCGTGTGTGTTGGTGTGTGTGTGCACATGTTTGTGTGTGTGTGTGTGTGTGTGTGTGTGTGTGTGTGTGTGTGTGTGTGTGTGTGTGTGTGTGTGTGTGTGTGTGTGTGTGTGTGTGTGTGTGTGTGTGCGTGCATGTGTGAGCCTGCGTGTGACATATCTATGACCAGGCAGGTGCATGGGAAACGACCGGCCCCTCGGCCACACAAAACCACAGCAGGGGCCGAAGCGGTGGAATAAAAGACCAGGGAGACACGGAGAAAGAGAGGAGAGGGGGGAGGGGGAATCAGCTTAGAGTAGCAGAAGGGAGGAGAGGGTGGGAGAGGAGTAGGAGGAGGAGGAGAATGAGCGTGAATGGGAGGGATGTTTTGGAGAGGGGGGGTGAATGGATGTGTTGTGGGATCTATTGTCGCTCTGCCTCTGTAAGAAGTGTTAGGAATCTAAGTAGAGGGACCGCAGCATGTAGTGTTATATACTTCCCTAGGCCATGCTGGGACCATCCGACTTCTGCCAAGCCCGGAAACTTCTCGACAGCGGCATAA
>NC_079414.1:11813566-11818566 GCF_026213295.1 Gadus chalcogrammus | reverse complement strand
TGCACAGACAAACATACACACACACACTGCCTGGAGAGGACATTACCAGTCTGGAGGCTGCCCCCCCCCCCCAGCCCCGTACGATATCTTTGTCTCCGATATCAAGCATCAACAGCCACTGCTTAGGTTAGGTATCAACATGGTGTGGACACGATATAGACGGGTTAGAGCTGAACATGATTTAGAAATGATGTGGACATGATAGACATGATTTAGACCTGTGAGAGATGTTGAGGACATGATGTGATACATTCCTGATATTAAAATGCGTCATGTTCTATTCATTATTTCATAAAATGATCCTGATTCAGACATGCTATGAACATAATCTATGATATAATCATGATATGAACATGATAGGAAAACACACAATTTCATACGACCGTGATATGAACATGAGATTTAAGTGATACAAGGTGATCTGAAGGGAAAGAAGGACTGCACTCTATCATGGGTTTGAAGGCTGTGTATGAAATCTGACAAAGTGTAGGCGTGTTGGGTTGATTACTCACATGTGTGGGTGTAGAAATGTGTGTCTTGCGACGTGCATTGCGTGTATTGCGTGCATGTGCGCGCGTGTCAGGTTTGGTCACAATGTTTTTAAAGGTGCGTTCATATTGGTTAGCCACATCCTGCGTTGAGAACACACATACACACGCCACTGCAGGCAAATTACGGGGAGTTTTCTTTGTTTACTTCCTGTACTGTTCGCTTCACACAAGTCTTCAAAACAAGCTAAACCTGAATCCACCCATGTACCCATTACCCACCTACCACCCTCGCATCTCTTCCATTTATAGAGGGCCGATATATCTCGCCCTGCATAGTGTCGCGGATAGCATTACATTGCCATACTCCAATCTGACTTCTAGGAAAGAAGGAGAGATTGATTGTATTTACCGGGCCATCACACACACACACAGACACAGACATGCAAGACACACACAAACACACACACACACATATGAACAACCGCACAAACACACACGCACACACACACACACACACACACACACACCAGCATTCATACTGAGCTATGCATGAGTGTGCGCTACATGCATGTGTGTTTGCTATGATGTCATCAATATGAATTCCTGCAGGGTTTCATTTATGAATTTAGTATAGAAATGCTACTAATGTCTAAAAGCTTGGTGGTGAATGTCATTTAGCTTTAGTATGAGAACCTTTTGTATGTAAATGTAATACTATAAATGTCTATTCGCCTGGTGGTTACTAACTTTAGTATATAAATGCTCATACTAATAATGTTTATTAGCTTGGTGATGAGTATGTTTAGTGAATAAATGCAAATACTAATAACATCGATTACATTGGTGGTGAGTATGTTTAGTATATAAAGGCTAATACTTATAATGTGTTGGTGGTTAGTATCTTTAGTATATAAATGCTAATACCAATAACGTCTATTAGGTTGGTGGTGAGTAAGTTGCTATGGTGAGCTGGCAACTGTCCAGCAGGACATTGATCGGGGCCTGGTTATTCTTTCCTCCAGAAACAGTAAAGAACACCGGCAAAACCTTCCTGTCTCGCCCTCCATCTCTCTCTCCATCCCTTTCTCCATTTTCTAGCTGTCTCTCTCTTCTTCCTGCCGGTCTCTCATTCTAGTTGTCTTCGGTCTTTCTCCCTATCCAGCTCTCTATCCCTTACTAATCTCTCTCTCTCTCTCTCTCTCTCTCTCTCTCTCTCTCTCTCTCTCTCTCTCTCTCTCTCTCTCTCTCTCTCTCTCACCCCTTCCTGCCTGCCTGTCTATGTCTCTCAACCTGTCTCTGGTACCAGTGTGTGTCCTCTTCTTATCAATCTGCAGCATGGTATTGATCGCCCGGCTGATATTACCTTTAATGTGTTCGGGGGAGGAGGTGGAGGTGGAGAAGGTGTGTATGTGTGTGCGTGTGCGTGTGCGTGTGTGTGCATGTGTGTGTGTGCGTGTGTGTGTGTGTGTGTGTGTGTGTGTGTGTGTGTGTGTGTGTGTGTGTGTGTGTGTGTGTGTGTGTGTGTGTGTGTGTGTGTGTGTGTGTGTGTGTGTGTGTGCGCGCGTGCGCGTGTGTGTGTGTGTGTGTGTCTTTATGTGTGTGTGGAAGGCAGCTTTCACTTACCCCCCTGGCTACAGGAGCTCTTAGGAAGACATCTATCAACATTTCCAGGCATAGGGGGAGGATCAAGAGGGAAGGACGAGGGCTTGGCGGGGTGCGATCACACATGCACACTCATATGCATACATGTACCCATGCACACACACAAACACACACACACACACACATGCATGAATGTTCATCCGTATTTTACTTTGCGCTTATGCTCATACATAAGCGCACGCATACATACACACACAAGCACATATGCACGCACGCACACACACACACACACACACAAACAAACACATGCACGTACATGCACACAGAAACATGCACAAAAATGCACACATGTACACGCACACACAAACAAGCATGAACACACATAATAACAAACACCCACAGATATTGAATAACATGCTTACCAATGGCACACACACATTGAGAGAGAAAGAATGAAATGGCTAGCGCATTAAAAAGCATACATATGGAACGCACACAAAAACACACACAAACACACATTGACGCACACACTAGGCCTCATCTTAGCGGCAGGAGGATCAGACACAACACTAACTTTAGTAAATCCTGGACGGTCAATATCTGGTGTCAAGAAGGAAGTCTGAGCCTCCGCCTGGAGGACCCCGGCCCAGTCACAACACACCGGCGCTGGGGAACAGGGGCCTCAGACCCCACTATGTCTCACTTGTTACCCACAGATAGGAAGTGACTTGCGGATGGTTATGGTACACATCCTTCAGCAGCAGGGGTGGGCAGCGTAAGGAACAGAGAAAAAGTGAAACAACATCTAGAAAACAATTGCTAGGTTAACTTAGCAATTGTTGGCGCTTGGCAATTTGTTCTATGAACATCCTAACTGTACCGACAGCGATGAATTGGTTCTCCTTCTCCTGAAAAATGCACTTATTGTAGGTCACTTTGGATAAAAGCGTCTGCTAAATGCCCTTTATGTAAATGTAAGAAAACAAGGATGTTGTGGAACAAATGTGATCACACACATCAAATCATGGGTTTATTTATCACAAGAATAAATAAACGCATGGATGTAAATATTTGAATAAACCTGATACACCCTGAACTACATCTTCGAGTGACATTTTTCCTTCATACTGTTTTTTTTTTCACAGCTTAACGAGACGACGTAGGAGTCCACACACTTAAATCTCTTTAATTTGTCAGTATATAAGGAGGTTGTATTGTCTACTAAAAAAAAATGTGACCATCCCAGCTCTCTTCATTTCATTATATTATAACTGAACTGAGACAGTTTTGTCGGTACAACCGACGGTAGTGGTGTCTCAGCGCGAATAATGGAAAAGTGTCTGTTCTTGTAGAACTTTTTAATTTGTAAATTCACGGTAACATTGTATGTTTATTACTGATGTTTGTTTATTACTAACATTAGTTCATGATTGTAAGTGCCTCAATCCACGGAGGATGCACTCCATTGCTCTCAATACAGGAGCTACAGCAGGCTGCAGTTCACTTACCAGCCCCAGGGGGCAGTAATGAGAAGGAATTTCTGATTCTTACACAGTGTGCCTAACTTTAGCTCTCAATCACTCAATATGTGACTCATCACATAATGAGTGAGTCTCAGCCTCTTTAAAGGAACAGGAGAGGCTGAGACAAGGTGTAAGGTTTCTTGCTCAAGGATAGAGGTTAGACTTGGTGGACATTTTAGGGGTTTATTTCGTGTTATGTGGATTAATATTGTGGGGTTGGGTTGTGTCTTCGGTGTGGAATGGTGATCGTTGACAATCTTCCTTGGTTGTGTTGGTTTCGACTCTTTCAAACCCTCCCTGATCCTCTCGTTTAGCGGGGCCCTGAGAGTAAAATAACAGACTGTTGAGCTCTCTCTACCAAGGGAGAGAGAAAGAGAGAAAGACACTGAGAGAGAGAGAATGAGAGAGAATGAGAGAGAATGAGAGAGAATGAGAGAGAATGAGAGAGAATGAGACGTTTACAGACACACAAGAGATGAGAGAGAAAGAGAAGAGGGAATGGGATTCTCTGTTCATCTTTCACTCCTAACAAAAGGTTGTGATGAAGACAACAAGCCTCCTGGCTCCCTCTCTCTCTCTTCCACTCTCTGTCTCTCGCTCTCTCCTCTCGATCCCTTTCTTCCTGCTCTCTGCTCTCTGTTCCACTGTCAGAGTGCTAGTTGAACATGGCAGCTCCAACACCAGCCCACATCATTTGTCCTTTGTTGTAAAGGCTTTTCATATGCTTGTACTTGTGATTGAGTGTGAATGTGTGTGTGTGTGTGTGTGTGTGTGTGTGTGTGTGTGTGTGTGTGTGTGTGTGTGTGTGTGTGTGTGTGTGTGTGTGTGTGTGTGTGTGTGTGTGTTTTTGGCATCATTATACCTTTTTTAATTATATGAGTCTGCCCATGCTATGTTTTGTGTGTGTGTCCGTGTGTGTGCATACGTGTGTGTGTTTGCGTGTGTTGCAGGGAGTGATTGTGCAAGTGTGTGCTTGCATGTTTGTACGTGTGTGTGTGTGTGTGTGTGTGTGTGTGTGTGTGTGTGTGTGTGTGTGTGTGTGTGTGTGTGTGTGTGTGTGTGTGTGTGTGTGTGTGTGTGTGTGTGTGTGTGTGTGTGTGTGAGAGAGGGAGACAGGGAGAGAAAGAGGCTACGTGCATATAATGTTCTTGACAGTGTACTCTCAGAACTGCATTTATAAATATACTATATATTCCTCTATATATATATATATATATATGGCCATATATATTCCAGTAATTCTCTGTCGTACAGTGAGTGTGTTGCACTGTGTTTCTTGGCTGCGCAGCAGTGATAGTCTCAACAGACCAATATCTGTTTCCATAATCAGACAACTTGTAAGCATTTAGCTGGGTTTTTTACACAACACTGTTACTCTCTGTAG
>NC_079414.1:11808566-11811066 GCF_026213295.1 Gadus chalcogrammus | reverse complement strand
GTCCCCCCTCCTTTCTCTCTCTCCCTTACTCTCCCTGCCTCTAATCTTTTCTGTCTCCTCCATCCTCCTTTAGTTTCTCTCTCACTCTCTAACCCTGTCTCTCCCTCACTTTCTCCCTCCTCCACCTCTCTCTCTCTCTCTCTTCTCTCCCTCTCTCTCTCTCATCACCCAATTATATTGTATATCTCTTCAATCCTCCCTTACTCTATCTCGAATTCTCCCTCTCTTCTCTCTCTTACTCTCACTCCCCCCTCCCTTCTCTAACTCTCCTCCCTCTCTATCGCTCTATCGCATCGCTCTACACTAGTGTGTGTGTGTGTGTGTGTGTGTGTGTGTGTGTGTGTGTGTGTGTGTGTGTGTGTGTGTGTGTGTGTGTGTGTGTGTGTGTGTGTGTGTGTGTGTGTGTGTGTGTGTGTGCGTTGGTGCTCTTAAACAGAGATACAGTTGGGCTGGGATGCCACTCGCTAACGTGCGGTCCTTTCATGCGCGTCTCTCGTCTCCCTCGCTCTCTCTCCTCCGCGATCCGTGATCGTCATAACACTCCGCGCTGCTGGCTACTTTCCCAGCCCTCCCTCCCTCCCAACTCTCCCTCCTGTAGTGAGACCCAATAGTGTCGCTGGGCGAGACGGGAGCCTGAGGAGTGGTGAATGGGGGGCGTAGAGCGGATCATCACGGCTGGTCGCCTCTCGTGCTCTAGTGCTGGGTAGGGAAAGGATGGCACAGGAACCGCGCGCTAGCATCCCGAACACACCGGAGCGGTGCGCCAGCGAGACAGGAACTCACCCCTCGACACCGGATCACACGGACGGCTCTACGGCTCTGCTTTCCACGCGGCAGCGGCTGAATCCCGGGTAGAGAGGTAAGTGGGCGAGCCGATCTACGCACCCCACTTGCTCCATGTCTCCGCAGCTGCTGTCGATTCACGGCAAACTCACGGATAGCTTTCACACAGACGGGGAAGCGCAAACTCTCGGGGCGCGCGGTCGCATCCTCATGCACTTTGAGTTGATCTTTCGTCGCGAGTTGGTTATGTTTCAATCCAATTACGGCTTGCGCTATCTGCGTTCATCCGGCTTCACACCCGTCCTTCCGTCCCCTTTTCACCAGGAGGACGGCATGGGATGCAGGGTCCAGCCGATACACCTTAAATCCTGGTCCTTATCGGGGAGTGTAACTTCCCAAAACGAGAGAATATTGTTTTTAATAATGTGAATGCAAATAAAACATAATTATCAATAACAATGAAGACCATTAAAATAACAAAAATAATTCGAACAACACCACGACAACAAGAACATTAATTGCATCAATATGATGCTGTATAATTATGCAAATAGGTTAGGTATTATACCAATCATTTTAAGAGAAAAGGTTGACACGCGCAGAAAAAGATATTCCTTTTTACATGCTACATTTTATATGAATTGTTATTTAGGTCTGCATATTATAATTCGTCTTAATATTCGAAAATTTAAAAATGTTGATTATGTTTATTCAATAAAGAAGAAAACAACTTTTAGCGAAAACCCGAACTGATAATAGTTTTGTGCTGTGGGTCCCATCTCAGCGCCCCCTCGTGGAGGTCCGCTGCGAGACACCAACACCAGCGGAACCATTAGCCCACCTCCGACGGCAGCACGTGAGACTGGGGGTTATTTCAGCTCTCACGGCGGGGGGCTTTCTAACACTGCAGAGCAAACACCCTCTGTCCGTCTGAATTGCTTACAAACAACCCTCTCTCTCTCTCTCTCTCTCTCTCTCTCTCTCTCTCTCTCTCTCTCTCTCTCTCTCTCTCTCTCTCTCTCTCTCTCTCTCTCTCTCTCTCTCTCTCTCTCTCTCTCATTCGACATAGGATGGCCACCCAATACCCAACTCTCCATTCAGCCGCTTCCGTTCACTCTGAAAAAGGCCTAATTGTATCTTTAAGAAACAAACAACCTTGCATGAAAATAAAGTCTCATTATGATCTCTTTAAAATAAATCTTCATGGCATGAAATTGAGATATTATCCTTGGCCCCATTGGAGAGGGAGAGGGAGGGAGACGCAGAGGAAGGATACAGGGCCTTTTCTCCTCTCTCCGAGCTATACATTAACATGCTAATCCCTCAGTTTTTGTCACTCTATAATTCATCGCGTTTTGTTCCGCCAGTGCTCTGTTCTCCGGCTCTCCGCTCCGTCTCTCTGCTCCTGCACTCTTCCGCCTCTTATAACTTTATGCTTTCACTCCCGCCATCTCTCTCACAGTCTCTCTCTCTCTCTCTCTCTCTCTCTCTCTCTCTCTCTCTCTCTCTCTCTCTCTCTCTCTCTCTCTCTCTCTCTCTCTCTCTCTCTCTCTCTCTCTCTCTCTCTCTCTCTCCCTCTCTCCGTCACTCTGTCTGTCTCCTTCCCTCTCTGTCTCTCTCTCTGTCTCTCTGTCTGTCTCTTTCCCTCTCTCTCTGTCTCTGTCTCTCTGTCTCTCATTATCCCTCTCTCTAACAGGCTCTCTATCATACCTCCCCC
>NC_079414.1:11796066-11803566 GCF_026213295.1 Gadus chalcogrammus | reverse complement strand
GTGTGTGTGTCTTTTTGTGTGTATTTGGGTACAACAAGAGGGTATTTAGCTCAACTAGAGTTTCTACTAGACGTAAAGAGGCCATTTAGAGAACAAAGGCTGAGTCTGAAAGAGGGCGAGAGGAGGGAGTGAATGAGGGAGTGGAAGGATGAATAGACCTCTTTCCCCTATTCCCACGTTCTCTCTATCAGGGAGTCAGCCTTGCAGCCTGCACACACTCACACAACCACACAGATACACACAAGGGCATGCAAGCATGCACACACGCGCACACACTCACAACCAGACTGCCCAAACACATACACAGTCTCCAACTGAAATGCACGCTGACTTAACACACAATTTTACCAATACACACTCTAAACTCATATACTTACTTACTTACACCCACAGTACTCTCCGCCAACACATATGCACACATACACAGCGAGGCATGCACACAAGCACGGATGATACATGCACACATACACGGACTCCAAACAAAACACATACTCAGACACGCATAGACTTGCACACTCACTTTGCCTTCCTCACAATCTCACACAAAAAACACACATGCATACACAGACACAGGCACAGACACGGCACACGCAAAACATCCTTGGTTTATTGGTCTATAAAACATTGTATTAATTAAGATTTTAATGTATGGTCCCAGCTTAGGATGGTGTTTGCGTGTGTGTTTGTGTGTAATTTAGTGGTCGTTAATGGTGGTTAATGGTGCTAGATTCTGCTTGAATTGCTGTGCAAATGACATCATCTGGGGCTTGCGTCACATGTGTAAAGTGTAGTGTTGTATGCGCGTTTGTGTCTCTGTATGTGTGTAAAGTAGCAGAGAAGGACTGAAAGCTTTGACTGCGGGGAGTGGCTTCTGCGGGAGGGATTTCGGTTTCTGTCACATGGGTCGGATAACGTGGCGCCAAATTGTCCTTAAAAAAAGTTTTTTCTTTTTTTTGTCTCGATGTCGTTCTGTTTGTGTAATCCTTTACCTCTTCCTCATTGTATTCTTCTTTCGAGTTTGTGACTTGTATGAGTGTTAGGGTGTTAGAATCACTCCTTACGTTAAAGATGTAATGTTTCTTTACAACTCTTCTATCCCATCATGCACTGGGGCACAGTCCAGACATCCACAGTGGGGGGGAGATGAACACAAGATGGTGCGGCCATGACAGTGGAACTAAAACCTTTCTCTTGAATATTTTCAGGTACATAATGATGCTACATATGCTTGCATCGCTCCCAAAAAATGGAGTGCAAAAAATGTGCACACATAACAAAACTTATGCACATTTACTGACATATTCCGGCTGGAGGATTTCATATTAAGTCTTCCAGAGGTTTTAGTGTTGCAGCATAAATATACATGAGAACGAGTGGGAGCGGGGAATAAAAGGGGAGAAACAGAGTTAGATTGGGTTTTAGGGAACAGATGAAGGAAGACGAAAGATGAACACAGTAGCGAAGAGTGCTCAGATTGAACACGGAGGGAGTGACAACGGGAGGGGTAGCGAAAGAGAGAGAACCCCAACATTTAAAACCACAAATGGTGTTCCACCTGCGTTCGCTATTTCTGTTTTTGCTTTCCCACTTTTGTCTAATGTCGTAGTACCTTTTAAACAGCAAAAAAAAAGTCAGAGAGTGTGATAAAGTCGATACATAGTATTTTGTGGTAAAACTATTTAAATCGTAACTTTATTCAGTTGTGTTGTATTTTGTGCATTGTGAAGACTCCAACAGCAAATTGTTAACATTCCCCACAAAAAAGTGTAGTATTGTAATAATGTGTGATTGTATCGTGTGTAACCTCATAGACTTGTATTTCGATATCTACAGATTCAGAAGAGATTCAAATAATACAACAAAAAAAAGGGAAGGGGGCGGTTATGCAGTTAACTGAACATTGAAACCACAAAGGGCCGCTGAAGGAAGGCATATAAAGAGAGAGGGAGGACGAGGCATTTTGTGATTTCTTACATCACCCCCTGGAGATGAGAAGCTTCTGCAAGCTTTGTCAGATTACAGCTTGAACATGACTTCATCTTAAAGCGTGTGTCTGAGTGTGTGTGTGTGTGTGTGTGTGTGTGTGTGTGTGTGTGTGTGTGTGTGTGTGTGTGTGTGTGTGTGTGTGTGTGTGTGTCTGTGTGTGTGTGTGTGTGTGTGTGTGTGTGTGTGTGTGTGTGTGTGTGTGTGTGTGTGTGTGTGTGTGTGTGTGTGTGTGTGTGCGTTTGTGTGTGTGTGTGTGTGGGGCATATATTAATGCACATTGAACTGCACTCTCAGGCTCACACATGCACACACACACTTCACACACGCAGTTGCGACGGCAGTCCCCTGTCTTTCGTCTCAATGCTGTAACAACCCGTCTTTTGATAAGGTGACGCTAATAATTATGTGTTGAACACGAGTCTCTCCTCCTCGACTCAATGATTTAGTTTCTCTCCACATGTTTACAGACCGTGTTCGCAGCGCGCAAACAAACAGGCTTATATTCAAATCAATATCAAAATAAATAAGAAAGTGAATGATCTTCCTTCCGTCCTCCAGACTATATTTAAAACATATTTAATTGTTTCCATCACGGCGAAACAGCAGAACTCTAGCAGGGTCTCCCCGTGGAGAGGTTTTAAAGATTGTTTATTAATAATTGATTAGCCACATTTACAGCCACGGGACATTTGTGTAAAACCCACATCAGGTTTACTTTCCATCTCGAGGAGGAGAATCGAATGAGAAGGAGGAAAGGGGAGAGGTAAAATGAGGCAGACAGAGATATGGAGAGAGGGAGGGAGGAAGGGAGGGAGGGAGGGAGGGAGAGAGGATGGGTGAGGGGGGAGAGGGAGGGAAGGAGGGAGAGGGAGACCAATTAAAATGCTACCCTCCTTCTCACTCAGATCTTCATTAGTTTCACCCCATGCTCCCACACACACAAGCACACATGCACGGCCGCAAAAATACACACACACAGACACAGACACAGACGCACCCACACCACGCACATAGGCATGCACGCACGCACCCCGTGGATGATTCTTCTTAAAATGAACGATGGCGTCAGTCATAATCTCCATTGGTTATGTGCAGATGTGCATGTGTTTGAGTGTATACTTGTGTGTATATGTGTGTGTATATGTGCATTTTGTTCTCTACGAACACCCTTAATTTCCTTTTGCCTTTCTCCTTCCTCTTTGTTTGTCTCTCTCTCTTTCTCTCTCTGGCTCTCTCAGTAAGTCTCAGTCTATTTCTTTCCAAATCAATCTCTCTTCCTCCTTCTCTCTTTCTCTCTCTCTCTCTCTCTCTCTCTCTCTCTCTCTCTCTCTCTCTCTCTCTCTCTCTCTCTCTCTCTCTCTCTCTCTCTCTCTCTCTCTCTCTCTCTCTCTCTCTCTCCAATAGCCCCATTCCCAGTGGACAGGAAACTGGCTAACATCTGGCTATTGTCTTTAGTGGGAAAGGTTACGATCGGTATTCATCCCCGGGACAAATTACTCTGCAGTAGTAGGTTCAAGCTCAAATCAGCAGCGGTGGAACCATGACATTCGAGTAGACTCGCACATTTTTTCCCTTTTCTGCTGTGTTGAAGTTATGGACGTCCGAGGGTCAATAAACAGGAACAACGCGCAAAAGCAATTTTGTTCTTCGTATTGTCCCAAAATAGACGGCAGAGAGTAAGAGGCTGGAGAAGTTAACCAATGTAACATTTTCGCTGGCCTCCATGCTGCTTTCTTCACCTACTTGCTTTCTTTTCTACTGTTCACAAACTCTCTTTTCTAATTTTAACTCACCTTGTTGCCCGATGTGACAAACCAGGAAAGTAACAGGGAGGCCCACTTGTCTACTGGCAATGATAGAGGAGAAGAGTCATCCTCCTATTTTTAGAGGGTTTTCCCCACGTTTAAGAAACCTGCATATACCAGTTCATTCTGGTGGAAAAAGGGTAAAAGTCCCTCTCCCAGTTCCTCAGGGTCCTGTCTGAGTCCTGTCTTACATCACCTCTCTCACCTCTATTCTCACTTCACCTCCTCTTGCCTCTCCTCTCCTCCTCTCCTCGCCTGCCTGCTCCAGCCATCCCCTACAGAGAACACCGTTTTGAATTCTATTCTCCTCCTTAACCCAGCACTCCACCACTCTCTACCTCTGCATACCCTTCTCTCAATCCTTCCCAATCTGTCTCTCCTTCTGTCCCTCTGTCTTTCTGTATCCCTCTCCAATTTATCACCGCCCCTTTCTCGCTTATCCAGTACCACTCTCTCTCTCCGCTCTGTATTTTCCCCTCTCTGTTCATTCATTTCTCCATGTTTCACTCTTCTTCTAAACCTTCCCTCCCTCTTTCAACCTCCCTCTGCCTGCCTCTCTCTACACCCTCTCTCCACATTTCTCTCTACCAATTCCCCCCCACACCTTTTTCTCTACCTCTCTCTACCACTCTCTGTCTCTCCTCTTCCCACCAGACACGGCGACACCTTGGAGTGTCAGCAAACATGACCTCACAAATAATACAGGTGGAAAAGCTACCGGCACTCGGCCACAGACAGGAGCACAATCACGTGCGCGTGCACATTCACGTGCACAAGCGTGCATGAGCAGTCACATGCACTTACTGTACAGTGAAGTCAGAGACAGACAGAACGGCCCGACAAAATGTGTTATGTGTTTTCAGCGTGATGTTCTTTTTAAAGAACATGCGAATGGCAGGTTGCGGCGGGGTAGGATATGAAAATAACAATGAATTGGAAACGAAGATTTCCACTTAACATTGTCAGCCAGTTTTCCCGTAGCTGTTTGGATCCACAGGTTGTGGCATAGCTTTGGTAGCGGCTGCAGAATGCAGACAGTCAGCGAAAGAGAAATGCAATAAAGGAGGCAATGCAGGAAACACAAGTTCTTACAGTCTGTCCCGTTTGGGTGTAACATATAACTGTAATATATAATATTGTTCATATTGTTCATAAAACGAATACTGCTAGTTAATTGTACTGTAAAGTGTTATAGAAGTTACAGAATAGTGCAGTCTTTATCTGTATGCATATGATAAATATATATATATATATATATATATATACATAAATATATATATATATATATATATATATATATATATATATATATATATATATATATATATATATATATATATATATATATATATATATATATATATATACATAAATATATATATAGATATAATATCTGCACTATTCTATAACAGTCCTATAATTAAACATTAATTCACTTTTGTTAATGCATTAATAAGCATTTAACGGTCAATTAAAAGTTAACTATTGGTCTAGTAATCATTTACTGATGGTGTTCGTGTTAGCTACGGTATTCATTTATTCCTTATTCGATAGAGTTAAGGTTGGGTAAATACCTTGGTTAACATTGACATCATTAGCAATTACAATAATTAATCAAATGTTTATTAATGGTTTCTTATGTATATAAGTATTACCCACAATTCATCATTCCCCTGCTCGGCCCCCCCGATGTCCTGGCTAGAGAGAGAGAGAGAGAGAGAGAGAGAGAGAGAGAGAGAGAGAGAGAGAGAGAGAGAGAGAGAGAGAGAGAGAGAGAGAGAGAGAGAGAGGAGAGAGAGAGAGAGAGAGAGAGAGAGAGAGAGAGAGAGAGAGAGAGAGAGAGAGAGAGAGAGAGAGAGAGAGAGAGAGAGAGAGAGAGAGAGAGAGAGAGTTTACTTGTAAATAAATAAGGTGGGGGGAGTGGGGTGAGGAGGGGGGAGGCAGGGTGGTGTAGGTATAGAATGCCTATCATGCAAAGCTCCTTATCTCTCCCGGTAAAAAGTCTTCAGAGACACTCGGTGTGTATCTGCACGTGATTAAGGTCAGCACTTGGGGGATGTGGAGTAAAAAAAAAAAAACGAAGTAGCCTGGTGGCAGATTGTATCAGGGACTGGCACAGAGTCAATGAACGAGTGCATGGATTAGTTACTAATGAAATAAGGAAATAACCCAGAGCATTCTTCTTAAGTGTAAACGCGCGTAATTAACGGGTTGGGAGGCTCCTTGAGGTTGCAGAGGGTGGATGCTAGGGGCCGCGCGACAGAGGACGGCTCTCTCTTCTCCTCGTCTCCTATTAACAACGTCTGACCCATTTAAAGGTCTCTCGCTCTCGCCCAAACAGCAGCGTCAGGAACTGTACGTGCGCATGTCCACAGCGTGCATATTTATAGCTAACCGGTTGTTTCAATTAATCATGGGGATGAATTCATTCGCGTAATTATTATTTTACATGGGTGACACATTTCTTGAATCCGTCCTTTCATCTCCTCTGGGCGAGCGTCACTAATGCGTGGTTGGGCTACAATAGCATGTTGCAACACGGGCCGAATGCATTCAGGGATGTAAGAGTAGAAAATAACTAAATAAAATGTGCCTTCCAATCTCTCACACAGGCAGAGAGACCTCAGAATTATTTATTCATGGCAAGAGAGAGAGAGAGAGAGAGGGGGACAGAGAGAGGGGGAGAGAGAGTTGAAGGGAAGGAGAGAGAGAGAGAGAGAGAGAGAGAGAGAGAGAGAGAGAGAGAGAGAGAGAGAGAGAGAGAGAGAGAGAGAGAGAGAGAGGGAGAGAGAGGGAGGAGTGGAGAGGGAGGGAGGGAGGGAGGGAGGGAGGGAGGGAGGGAGGGAGGGAGAGAGAGCGGGGGAATGAGAAAGGGAAGAGGGAGGGAGAGGAATGAGGGAGAGGGGAGAAAGAGGGGGGAGGAGGGAGGGAAAGGGAGGGGGAAGAGGGAGGGAGAGGGAGGGAGTCAGAGGGGGAGAGAGAGTGAGAGAGAAAGCGGGAGGGAGAAAGACGGGGGTAGGGGCAGAGTGACAGAATGGGAATACATTTGCGAAGGGGTAGGGAGGAAGGTTTGATGAATGCCAACTGTCCAGATGCCTGTCTCCCAGGGGTTTCAAGCCTACTGTCTAACTGGCAAGTCTTCTGACAATGGCCACTCAACCACACACGGACAAACACACACACATAAACACACACACACACACACACACACACACACACACACACACACACACACACACACACACACACACACACACACACACACACACACACACACAGACACAGGTACGTACGTCTTATGCACACACACACACACACACACACACACCTACAAACACACACCCACCTACACACACACACACACACACACACACACACACACACACACACACACACACACACACACACACACACACACACACACACACACCTACAGACACACACCCACCTACACACACACCCACCTACACACACACACACACACACACACACACACACACACACACACACACACACACACACACACACACACACACACACACACACACACACACACACACACACACACACACACACACATAATGCTCCCCACCATACTGTAGTTTCACTATGCAGTTAGCCGGTAGCCAGCTGTGGTGCTGGGCATGAGATGGAGGGAGGATCTCTAATTGCTAATCCTGTCTGTTTCCCTTCATCTTCAGGCTTCACG
>NC_079414.1:11788566-11791066 GCF_026213295.1 Gadus chalcogrammus | reverse complement strand
GTGCCAGCAGTGTGAAGAAACTGCTGTAGAGACCGAGCAGCACTTCCTCCTACACTTCCCCAAATTCAAAAATGTCCGCAAAATATATTTTAGCAAATTTGGCCAAAAACACCCACATTTTATAAACTCCCATGTAGAACAAATACAAATATTAATGGTAGAGAGAAAAGAGAGCTCCGTCCTCGCAGGACAGTTTATTTCAGCTTGCCTCAACATGACATAATGACATTCTACACCAGGCCTCACTGTTTTATTTTGTTTTACTTTAAAGATTATTCGTAACCTATAATGTTTTTTATTACATTAATGTATTTTATTCTTTTTACTATTATTTCTATCTCTACATATGTACATCTGTATGTTATGTTATATTGTTACAGGTTGTTATATGTACATAATATTGTTCTGACATTCTCTACTGTTATTATCCGTAATATTTGTAATACTGTAATGCTTTGGCAACACTGTTTGGTTTACCACAATAATCATGGCAATAAAGCTTTTTTTTTTAATTTTAATCTGAGTGAGAGAGAGAGAGAGAGAGAGAGAGAGAGAGAGAGAGAGAGAGAGAGAGAGAGAGAGAGAGAGAGAGAGAGAGAGAGAGAGAGAGAGAGATGAGAGAGGAGAGAGATGAGAGAGAGAGAGAGAGAGAGAGAGAGAGAGGGAATGAGGAGAAGAGGGAATGATGAGAAGAGGGAGCGAGGGAGGTAGGGAGAGGTGTCTGATGCAGAAGCTGAATGAGCAGTAGGCACAGGAGGAGCCGTTGCAGGAGGAAGAGGAGGTGTGAGGAGCAGGAAGCTGCATGTGAGCAGAGGTTATTAGCTCCCGTCTCCAGAGTCGTCCAATTCACCGACCTTCATTAACTCTCGCGACCGCTCTCTCTGTGTTGGAGCGCACGTGTGCCCATGTGCACGTGTGCGCCTTCGACCATGGCATGTGTGTGTGTGTGTGTATGTGTGTGTGTGTGTGTGTGTGTGTGTGTGTGTGTGTTTGTGTGTGCGGGTTAACACTCATTACAGAGGTTTTGTTTAAAGGCCATCCAGCTAATGAAGTCATTAAATAAGGAGCGAGCATCCTGATTCCATCCAGAGGAGTGGAGGAGAGAAGGAGAGAGGGGGAGGAGGGGCGGAAGGGAGGAGGGTGGAGGAGGGAGAGGGGGAGGGAGAGGGAGAGGAGGGGAGGATGAGGAGGAAAAGAGGAGGGTGGAGGAGAAGAGGAGGAGGGGATGGGGAAGATGAGGAGGGTGGAGGTGGGTGTAAAGGGCTGGAGGAGGGGAGGAGGGGATGGGGAGGAGGGAGGAGGGGGGGATGACGGGAAGGGGAGAGGGGGAGGGGGATGAGGGGGGAAAAGATGCGGGGAGAGAGAGAGGGGGGGAGGAGGAAGAAGAAGGAGGGGAGAGAGAGAGAGGGGGAGGAGGAGGGGGGAAGAGAGGAGGGGAGAGAGGGGGAGAGGAGGGAAGGGCTTAGAGGATCAACAAGCGTGTTGTTTAAATGCACAGCAACAATCCATATCCCATCCACTCTCAAGTTTCCATCTGTGACTGTGTGTGCGTGTGTGTGTGTGTGATTCCATGTGTGTGTACACTGGGGATGGCCATTTGGTATAGCACGACTGTGTCCTTGTCTCAATCCACCCATGTTTAATACACACACACACACACACACACACACACACACACACACACACACACACACACACACACACACACACACACACACACACACACACACATACTACTTACATCATCCTTCACCTGTAGCACAATCACACACACACACACACACACACACACACACACACACACACACACACACACACACACACACACACGCCCTGTCAGTTTGTGAGTAGTTTCATGTTTTATAATGGAACTCCCTGCTGCATTATACTATCTCTTTAGTCCCCACAATACAGCTCAATTTAACCGTCCAACTGTCCATCTGTGAGTTTTTCCAAATGTCTGCTTTTGATCTCATGGCCAATCGGTCCCTCTGAATTACCGAATTGATTGTCTTTCTCTTTTTGTCTGGCTATCTTTCTGCTTGCTTTTCTAACTTTCTAGCTGTCTTCCTGTCTTTATGTCTGCCCCTCCTACCCTTCTCTCCCTCCTCTCCTTTCTATCTTTCTGTCCGTACCTTCCGTATAGCTGTCTCACAGTCTTACTATGTGTCTGTTTAAATGTCCAACTTCTGTCTCACAGTATTTCTGTCTGTCGGCTTGTCTGTCTGTCTCACAGTCAGTCTGTCTGTCCGTCTAACTGTCAGGCTTTTTGTCAGCCTGTCTGTCAGCATGTCTGTCTAACAGTCAGTCTGTATGTGTGTCTAACTCTCACTCTGTCTGTCTCCCTAGAAACTGCTGGAAACTCAGAAACAATTGCGTTCCCAGATCTCCAACTTCACCTTCAACCTGGGCTTCTCTGGGAAGTTCTACCACACAGGTACGTGTGTGTGTGTATCTTACCAGGCGGCATTGGTATGGGTCGTGGATGACTCATTGTCGC
>NC_079414.1:11776066-11781066 GCF_026213295.1 Gadus chalcogrammus | reverse complement strand
GAAATTAATTGCCTGCCGAGAGAATAATTAACTCAAAATGTAAGTTTTTCTCTGACTGGAACTGATTGCCATGGTATCCTGTATCTCCATGGTACCAATCACCATGGTGTCTGTTCTCATCGCCATGCCAGCATTCTTAGCTCTTTCAGCTCCTCCAATTACACGGTGACAACATGAAGATCGTCTATATATAAAACCATGTAGGCTGCGTTTGTCAGATGACCCGTCATCTATTGTCTTCGCTAAAACTCAAGTGACAGCCTCATCAGACAATTCTTTCTCAAACGCACACTGAAAAACATTCTGCATTCTCTTTTTCTTCTTCAAAGAAAATGGTTTACATCATCACCTTAAAGGGAGTCAAATCAAACCAGTCTCAGGCTATTCTGAGACAGAAGATGTGAAGGCTTTCTGGTGTCCTGAAGGATCGGTAGGAGATGCCTCGTTCAACCATTGTGGAGCCAGGGACAGTAAACAATCTGGAGTATGTTGAGCGTTAGCTGGGGTCCCCTCATAGGGACGGGATAGCGTACTGCTTTTCAGTCACAGGGTTTAGTGGACGGGGCTGGGCTGTATGGCCTGACCATGTCCTGGACCTTGAATCAGATTTGAGCAGCCAACAGTAGCCAGTGCATGGTGTGGTGGAGCAGTGCAGTGTGGGAGAACTTAGGTTGAAGATTAAAGACCAACCGGGGCTGGTCTTCAATATTGTTGTGTTAAGAGTGTTTGGAAAGCAATCAGTTGTCAAAGAGGTGCTGACGAGAGGAGTGAGGAGAGGAAGGAGGTCAGCAGCAATAGACTGAAGACGCTGAGGCCAAGACACAGCGTTGGTACAAAGCACAGAAGGAGACGAGACAAAGTGCACATCCGTGCATTCCAATTCCCCACAACACCTCTATTCCCTCCCTCCCTTCCTCCTCCCTCCTCACTGCTCCCCTCCCTCCTCCCTCCTTCCTTGGCAAACACAGCACTGTGCACACCTCTGAATTCAAGGAGTCCTTAATCAGTGCCACGCCTTCAACAATGGCTGCGTCTGCCAGCTGTAAAGCAAAGATGAGGAAAAAAAGAAGAAGACAAAGAACAGAGCCCGCCAGATGTCAGCAATTAGGCTGTGTGCCTCCCATCGTGGAGCGATTCATATCTCGATTCATCTCGGGGGCCGGGCTGTAGGAAGACGACTAACCTTGATGGAGTGTAGGGGGGAATGGTGCTAAAGAACAGCGTGCTCTGTCCGTGTTGTTGTTGAAGGGTTGTTACAGAAAGAGGCCATACCGCCCACCCATGGCTTGTTCAGACGTTCTTGTTCTGTCGGTTGTTTAGCCCGAGTTCTTTGTTTTTCATCTCACATGTCTGCCCCTCAGCTGTCAGCTTTAAAACCACAGACTCAGACTGAACACAAGCCCATTCTCGAAGGTCAGCCCCGGGTTATTTTGATCAGGGGTTGAAAGATTATTTTTTCTTCCGTTATTGGCTGTTAACAAGCAAACACAAACTCGGCCAGCCCAAGTAAGCTGTAAAAAAAAAAGAACGAAATACAAATCCCCAACTGAAAGTGTATTTCACTCGAGTTTCTCTTCTGTACAGTTTCAAACAGGAAACAATGCTTAACGCCGCCAGTTGCACTTTTTGGTTTCCGGCCCAGGATCTGCTCCCCGAGATGTTCTGCTTTAACTTAGTCGGACTGCTGGATCCGAGATGACTCAAACACCGACCTCCACCTCTTCAGAGCTCTGTCCCTGTTCGCTCCTTCGTCCTCCATCTTGACTGACTCCAGAAACAACAAACAACAAAATAGAACATAACGAGAACAGAAGAGCACAAGGGGAACATAACCGAACCAAAATAACACCTGGGTTTGTCCTATATGGGAGAAGGTTGTCCCCCGAATTCAAATACAACGAGAAGGTGAAAAAAAGCCTGAGCCATCGTTTTCTCTTGACATCCCGGCTCTGCAGCGCAGCCTATTTTACAGCTCTTGTTGGCATTTTACTGGCACCGTGAGGTGCCAGTAAAATAAATAGCAGCGACGCAGCATGCGAGCTCGCTCGCCTGAGCGCCTCACTGATTAGTAAATAATAAATAAATGTAAATGTATGTATGTGTGATTAATATTACATGCTGATATTTGCCGTCATCTGCAAAAATAAACACAACCCAGCGCCCACCCAGCTATATGATCCGGTGCACTGCAAATAGCCAAACATCAAGGTTAGCTTTTGTTTGGTTTGGTGTTGTTTGGTTTTGCTCGGGGGTTGTTGTTGTTGTTGTTTTTGATGGGAAGAGGATGGAAAGTTGAGTCGAGGCTGTAAATCGCTAAAGTACGCGTCTCCTGACATTGGATGGAGACCAGCCCACCGGACCTGCTGCATCAGGGCAGATGCCTCCGAGATATGGCTGTAAAGCCCTGTGTGTGTGTGTGTGTGTGTGTGTGTGTGTGTGTGTGTGTGTGTGTGTGTGTGTGTGTGTGTGTGTGTGTGTGTGTGTGTGTGTGTGTGTGTGTGTGTGTGTGTGTGTGTGTGTGTGTGTGTGTGTCTCTCTTTAAAATGTGCTATATCATTTTGATATATAGTGCTTTGGATAATTGGTTTGATGAAATAGTGCTGAGTCTATGAGGCTCTGTGTGTGTGTGTGTGTGTGTGTGTGTGTGTGTGTGTGTGTGTGTGTGTGTGTGTGTGTGTGTGTGTGTGTGTGTGTGTGTGTGTGTGTGTGTGTGTGTGTGTGTGTGTGTGTGTGCGCGTGCGTGCTAGGTCCACAGCTGCCATGTTTTATAGCTAAACTAATAGCTGTTCTTCCAGCTCTGTGTTATATTTCATGCAGCGTCGTGTTCCACAAGGAGTTTACGATAAAGACCTCTCCTCCTACTCCTCTCCCTGCTCGTTCTTTTCTTCTCGTGGCTTATCTTGTCTCGCCTCCTCTCCTTCCCGGCTCCTCTCTTTACTCTTCCCTCTCCCCCTCTCACCTCTCCTGGCCTCCCTTCACCTCTCTGCTCATAATTAATAATTTGTCGGGAGATAACTCTGTCTGTGTCTTGTTTAAATGTCGGCTGCTAGGGGAAATGTGTGAGAGAGTAGAGAGTGAATTTACCTTTTGTTTTGCTGGATGCTTGCTTTCTGAAAAGTGTGTGCGTTGTGTGCATATAAAACCGCCATAAATTGGCATAGCATAGGAAAACTTAGCAACTGTACTGTTGATATGCTTGCTGCTGTATGTGTGTCTTTGCGTTTGTGTTGTGTGTGTGTGTTTGTGCGCATGTGTGTTTGTGCGCTATAATAAACTGGTTTGTGTGTATGTTTGTGTTTATATTGTGTCACACTACAATTAACTGGCGTACAAATAATGGTAACTGGTCTGATGGGACCACCAGTGTATTCCATGAACCAAAATTGAAATGGCAAACAACGTGAATTGTAAATAGATCCTACACACCTACATTTTCTCAGTCACCAGGTTCATACATGTGAAAGAAAGCAATATGGATGTACGGACCAAATAGAGCAGCAATTGTGAATAAACGTAACAAAAGGACAGATGTTTGCTGAACAACTTTACTCAGAAACAGAAGTGAAACATTCTCACATCAAGCGGAGCTGAAAACAGAGCGAGGGAACAGTTATGAGTTGGGGACACGTTGTGATGCAATGTGAGTTTACGACGGCTGATGTTCCAAACGTGGCGCTGAGATTAGTTGTTGTCGCACCATTTGCTGCTGTAATTTCATTCTGGGCGCAATTACACTCAGCAGATCTCAAGAGTCAGCAAAAAAAAGATCTCTGTTTCACCACCAGAAATTAGTGTTAATATTCCCCCCTCGAGCCCAACATCACACACCACTTGGGAGAACACAATGTTCTCCGGATTGGAGCGCAGGGGGCTGGCATCTCACTGTTTGGATCCACTGGCCCCAGCACCCGCGACAGGGAAACGTGACCCAGTTTGTGCTGTATTTGTGTTCACAAGAAACATCGGCCGCCATGTTTTTTAATGCGGTGGGTCTTTGTTCCAGGAGCCTCTGAGAACAGGACAGCCGTTGAGGTTGAAGATGACTGACGTTTGGGGGTGCCTCTGGGGCTCAGCTCAGCTAGTAGCGAGCTTGTAGGCCGTAAGCCCCCAGTATGATCCCGACCTGCGGTCCTGCTGCATGTCATTCCCTCTCCCTTTCAACCCGCTTCCCTAATGCTCTTCACTGTCCTGTCCATAAAGACAGAAAAGACAAATATACTGTAAAAGAAAATAGCTTTTAACACCCGGCTTCCATCTATATAGAGCAGGGGTGCCCAACCTTTTTTGACCCAAGATCTACTTTTCAAGTAGCCAACCTCCCGAGATCTACCAGCAAACCTACCTTCAAGCCGGGGGGGGGGGGGGGGTAGAGAACAATTGTTGACGGGGGGGGGGGGGGGGGGGGGAGGGGGGGGGGTTGTATCGTGAACCTACGGACTTCAGTGGGGGTTTCATTCATCACCTTCTCAACGATAATCAATAATCTTCCTCCCACTCAGGGTGAAAATGGTAGGTCTTAGCTTGTTTCCCCTCAGCCATGCCAACGTTTAGGAGTGTGTAACTACTGTTGACGGCTTTCAACTGCTGTTAACAGCACATGCGCTACCGCGCGTATATGTCCCGCGCAAATTTAATTTCATGAAAAAAAAAAAAAAATCTTTTTTTTTTTTTTTTTTCTTCACCCCTCGCGATCGACTTGGGATCTGTCGGCGATCTACTGGTAGACCGCGATCGACTGGTTGGGCACCCCTGATATAGAGGCTCGGTCCGCAATAGCCTCTGTATGGAGCCGCTAGGGACTCAGAGTGTGCTTGTTGTAGCTGTGGAAATTCAATGATTCTTGATTGCGAATTTCTTCTGTTACCTGTGCTCCCGGGAGTAGACGGCCCTGCTGCGTACGCACAATGGCCTTCGCTCAATGCCCACTTAACTTAACACAATATCACAATTAGGGTGATCTTTTTTGCTGATGTCCGTGTGTGTGGGTCGTGTGTGTGTTT
>NC_079414.1:11651066-11756066 GCF_026213295.1 Gadus chalcogrammus | reverse complement strand
AGTGTACCTTCATCTTGTCTCTCTCTCTCTGTCTCTCTCTCTGTCTCTCTCTCTGTCTCTCTCTCTCTCTCTCTCTCTCTCTCTCTCTCTCTCTCTCTCTCTCTCTCTCTCTCTCTCTCTCTCCCCCCCCCCCCCCCCATGTCTCATTCCCTCTCTCCTTTCTACCACCCAATCCTTTTCTCTGTCTCGGCAGCTCCCATGTCTTCTCCCCTGGGACAAGGGCACCTTTCCACTGATTGTGGGAATAAAACACAGTAAGAGACGGACAGGTAGTCAGCGTGCAGCTTTTACTCATAAGTCACTCACGAGTTCCGCTGTGCATGATTGCATTCAAAGCCCTGCTTTAATCTTTGAGTTTAAAACGTTCATTGCAGTATGAGCTTCGCTTCATGTGGAAGATATCCTGTTCAGTTTAGTCAGTAAGTTGTAAATGCTTTTTATGGCGGCATATCACTGCCAGAAATAGGGAGCAAAAATTACTTTGTACGTGCACAACTAACACATATGTGCACACAAATTATTAGTGCTTGATAATAGCGCTTTTACTGCACTTGAGTGCAGTATTTCTCTGCTCGCGAGAGCAATAGTAAAGACTCTGAGGTGGAAACCGTTCATTGAGCAAGCAGATGAAGTGAAGAAGCAACTGAAGCCCCTTTGCTCAAAGGCTGTCCTTGCTATCGTGCTCACGCACACGTTGGTTTTCTTTTTGGCACTAGTTGGGCGTAGCCAGCCATGACCCTTGTATCCCTGATGGGATTGGTTACATGTTGCCAGATTGACAGATCAACACACCTCTTGAAATGCTTCAATGATTGTTTTGTGAGTATGTCGAATCGATCGATAGACCAGGAAAATTCAGGAATGAATTAACAAAGAATTATTGAATTAAAGAACACAACACGAAATGTAAGCCCTGCCTCAGTTTGAATATGGAGATCAAGCAATGTCCAGGCATGAAACAGTTTAAAAGAAGATACAAAGAGATGGTTTTCCAGAGTTATAGTAATGAAGGAGGGCTTTGACGTCTCATTACTTGTTAACATGACTAGTTAACTGTGTGATCAGCAGTGAGCTATTGGTCTTAAGGGTGGTGTCGCGTGCTGTGGTGGCTCGGCCTTCTGCTGACTCCACAGTTGCTGTGGTGCTGGCAGTTGGAGTGGCTGACATTTTTTGTGTGTCAGTGAGTAGGAAACATGGGTATGTGAAGGATTGTATATGTATGGATTTACAGGAAATATATTGGTACGTTGTGGGCACCTATGTGTACTGGTATGGTGTACAGATATGCAAGTGTTCGTGTGTACGGTTGTGTGTATGTGTATTGGTATGGAGTACAGAAATGCAAGTGTTGTACGCTGGTGTGTATCTATGTGTATCTGTATGGTGTACAGATACGCAAGTGTTGATACATAGATTTGTTATCATGAAAATGAGAAATTAGTCTGAAGGACACAGGTAGTTTTGAGTTTGAGTTTTGATTTTGATTTCTGACCTGTTAAAATTGTTTAAAGAAGTGGGGTGGGATTGAACAAGTTTTTACTTCTTCCCACCCCTTTTCAAATATGTTGTAGCATTTTTTTATATAGAGTGCTTGGCGGCATTATCAGTGCAGGAGTCACTAGGGCTGACTCCTGTTGATGCATTATTATTGTTGTTTTGTTGTTGCATATATGAAATAAATCATTCATTCATTCATTCATTCATATGTATTGTAGATATGTAGAATCATGATAAGACAGGAATTTTCTAATGAAGTCTAATCAAGCAGCGCTTTCGCTGTTTAAATATATATATGTATATATATATACATATATATATTAGTAAAAACAAAATAGAAAAGTTTCCACAGGTATTTCTCAGGAATACTAACCCTAACCCTTTATGTGATAGTTATCAGTGGTCGGCAACCTTTTGGATGTCCCGTGCCATTTCACAATGTCTAAAATAATTCATAGACCCCTGTACCTGATGTTCATAATATACATTTATTTATTGATTAAGTCACTGCGGCTTCTCGTCACCCCGTATAGAGTGACAATGCCAAAAGATAGAGTTCGATCTTGTGTGTGTATCACACATACACACACACAAACACACAAACACACACACACTTCAAATGTATTAAAATGAATAGGGCACAAAATAAAATGTATTCAATCTTTCAGATTTAGTCTGATCCCTTTCCCCGCTTCAGCTACACTGAAAAGCAATGCACCTTTCAATGCAAGAGTTTGCTGGTGCCGTCCATTTTCAGCCATATCAGTAATGCGCCTTTCTACAGTTCTCGCAGGCATGTCTTTAGTCCTGGAGATGATTGTGCCTTTGTTTGGTAATCCATTAAATATATATATAAAAATAAAAAATAGCTCTGAACTGTTGGGGAAAGCCTCCTTTATATATCCTCCATCGGCGAATGGCTTCCCGTTTTTTGCAATGCACTGCGTGTGATTTTTGGCGGCCCATATGGTTGTAAACACACTGCTTTGCTTCTCTTACTGGGCTACTGCCTTCTGGATTGACTCAACTCCATCCGCCTCATCTTCAAAATGCTCCCTTCTTCTCATGTCTTCAATCAAAACAACGTTATACACTTCAGCGATTTCAAAGCAAAGAAAGCATAAAGCTTGTTCCTTTAATGCATAAATCCGAAGTTGTTTATCCAAAAAAGGAAACAAATGGAAACAGTTTTTTAGTTACATTATCAACTCAAAAGATTGCTGGCGAACTAGGTATCAGCTCCCGCTCATCTGCACGGTTTGTTAAATTGTGAGCGCGCTCATAGTCATTGTTGCTCTGGATTCTTGCCAGCGGAACGCCACCATAGCATTTAAAGACTATTAGCCATGGAGTTGTTTTTTCTTTTACAAGCAGATGGTCACCATAGACTTGGCATCATTTAGAGTTTTATCCCCAAGAAAATGGCTCTGCACATTTAAAAACCATCTCCTGGCAAGGTTACCTTCCTTTTTACCCGACAAATCCTCGTTTATAGAAAATCTATTGTTGTGCAAAACACATAAGGCCCTTCAGCATCTTGAAGGAGCAGAGTGTAGGATTGAGCTCTGAGTTATCCATCAAGCTATTTCTCACCATCTCGTCCTCCTCACAATCTTCCCAAGATGCACACAAGTGTATTAGCAGATATATGAATATTAATATGAACAGAGTGGGAAGAAGCATTTGAAATGACTAACTGAGACTGATTTAGAATGCATCTGAAAAATGATTTGGCAAGGAGGAATACATATGTTTGTGAATCTTGTGTGGTGCACTTCTGTCTGATTAATTCCATTAAACAACGTGATTTAATCCTTTCGGAGCCGGGATGGCGCTGAGAGGAAACTGGGCTATTTCACAGAAGGATCCATCCTGGATTATCCTAGCTTGAAAATGTTAAACCTGTCATTGCTAACAAATAAATGCCATTTATTAAAGTGTGCAACATTTCTATGGATTGAGTACATTATACCATGGGAAAAATAGGTCTGCGGGGGGGCAGCATCCGGGCTTTAACTCCTGCATCTCACTCAGACAAGGGAGCAGCCCACTGGAGCTGTCGCCTAAACGGCACAGAGGGAACCAGGGGTGTTTGAGTCTTTTAGTGTGTGTGTGTTAGTGTGTGTTTTTGTGTATGTGTGTGTGTGTGTGTGTATATGTGTGTGTGTGTGTGTGTTTGTGTGTGCGTGTGTTTGTGCGTGAGTATGTGTGTAATTGTGTCTTTGTGAGTCTGTGTGTGTGTTTGTGTGCGAGTGTGTGTGATTTATTGTGTATGTTAGTGTGTGAGTGTATATGGATGTGTGTGTGCGCGTGTGCATGTGTGTGTGTGTGTGTGTGTGTGTGTGTGTGTGTGTGTGTGTGTGTGTGTGTGTGTGTGTGTGTGTGTTTGTGTGTGTGTGTTTGTGTGTGTGTGTGTGTGTGTGTGTCTGTGTATGGCGTGTGTGTGAGCGTGTGTGTTTGTGAGCATGTGTGTATGTGTGTGTTTGTATGTGTGTGTGTGTGTGTGTGTGTGTGTGTGTGTGTGTGTGTGTGTGTGTGTGTGTGTGTGTGTGTGTGTGTGTGTGTGTGTTTAAGCCAGGATTGAGTTGCACAAAAGCCTAATTTCCCCCTCATCCTGTCCTCTTGTCAGACATGACAGCTGTCTGAAGGATCCTGAAGAATGTTTCTTTCTTCCTTCCTTTAAATCCCTTCCACCTACGCGCCCTCTCACCCTGTCATCAAACGCACCAGAGGCTTCTGTCTCTTCTCTGTCTCTCTCTCTCTCTCTCTTTGACTCTTCTCTCTCGCTAGCTGACACGCTCTTTCTCTCTCTTTATTTTCTCTCTCTCTGTATTTGCTCTCTCTCTCTCTCTGTATCTGTCTCTGTCTCTGTCTCTCTCACTGTCTCTCTTTCTGTCTTCTCTCCCTCACTGTCTCTCTCTTTCTGTCTTCTCTCTCACTGTCTCTCTCTGTCGCTCTCTCTCCTGAATGTAGACTCCTCAAGACTTCCACCAGATGTATCTGAGTCATAGCGGTCGCACCCAAAATGAACACACATTTGGAGGCTATTTAATATTGATGGCGTTCTATCATGTTCTTCACACTGTGCGCTTCGCGCTTTTTCTGATCTTTCTTTCTTTTCTCTTTCTTTCTCTTCTTCGTTCTGCCACTCTACACGACCCTGTTTAATTATCCATCTCTTTCTCTCTCTCTCTCTCTCTCTCTCTCTCTCTCTCTCTCTCTCTCTCTCTCTCTCTCTCTCTCTCTCTCTCTCTCTCTCTCTCTCTATCTCTATCTCTATCTCTATCTCTCTCTATCTCTGCAGGTTCGACCCTCAGAAGGGCTTCTGGTGTCAACTGCTGGAAGGAGGGAGGACAAAGTGTTTGGGCAAGAGCAAAGGGAGGAAGTACCCGCCTATGGAACCCGAGGTAAACAAATCAGGACACACTTCCTTCACCACACACATGAAACACTACAGACCTGTGCGGTTGCTGCTGCTGGCCTTTGAGTATCATTCTCCAGACCCACGCTGAAGTATCGTTTTATAAAAGGCGAATAACCCAAATATTAAATTAGATAGTTTTGTATCTTTATAGAGGTCAGGGATTCTTCAAAATCCTCTTAGAAGGAGATTGGTCAAAGTCTAAGTGGAGTTTTACAGAAGTATTGCTTACAAAAGACTTCATGAAGTATATGACATAGGAGGTTGGGAAGGTTACGGTTGAGAAATGTTTGTTGAGAAGGAATGTTCTGGTAGTAATTCTAATAAGAGTATAAGAGGAGATTTTTACCGGCATTCCGTTTTAAGTAGATAGGTGGCTTTTTTAATATAGAAATAAAAATAATAAGACAGAAGAAGACTGTTTCGATATCCAGAAAGAAAAACCCACTGTCAGAGACTCGACCTGATTCCTCGCAGAGTGGAGAATTCCCAGGGGAGGGAGACCCAGCGTGGAATCTGTCAGCCAATCACGTTGAGCCAGGAAGTTACAATCTAATTATGGGGATTCAATACTGACACTGAACACCAGAGAGAGAGAGAGAGAGAGAGAGAGAGAGAGAGAGAGAGAGAGAGAGAGAGAGAGAGAGAGAGGGAGAGAGAGAGAGAGAGAGAGAGAGAGAGAGAGAGAGAGAGAGAGAGAGAGAGAGAGAGAGGGAGATTAGCATGGATAGAGCCAGTGAGAAAGAGATGGGAAGGTTAAAGGTTGGCAAGGTTGGTTAGTGAGTTAAAAAGAGAGAGAAGAGGGAGAGAAAACCAGGAGAAGGCTGAGCGAGGAGAGACCGTCTAATCGAGTTTTGGCAGCTGATTCCACAATGAAGAATGATGAAAGAGTTAGACACATGGTTTTACCACACACATGTGTACACACAAGCATACACACATGACACATACACAAACACACACAACACACAACCATGCGGAAACAAATACACAAACACGCACACATGCACACCTCATTTGGATAGAGAAAACATTCTATGTTTTATGAGTTATGTGGAAATTGAAACGTATAGAAAGTCTGACAGTGAACGAGACGGGATGAATTAATACTAAAAGAGGAATAGATAGAGAGAAATAGAGAGAATAATGCTTTGCATGCATCCCTTATCTAATTTCCTTACTTTTTCTGCACTAATTGATCTGCTTCTGTTGAACGCATCCCTGACTACAATGGAATAGGAATAGGGAAGTGGTCTGAAGATGGCAGCGCTTGATCCCTGTGTTTCCTATGTTTTGGACCAGAGATGTAATTTACTCTCTGTCTCTGGAACGTTCCATTCTCCTTCTTGTATCTCTCTATCCCGCCCCCTCTGGTATCTGCACTCACCGGTCTTACTCTCTCTCCTCTTGGTTCTGCTTGTCTCTCTCTCTCTTTTTATCTCTATATTTTCCCAGCAGCATCCTTTCATTTTTCTCTCTCTCTCCGTCAGTCTTTATCTGACTATATATCGCTCTCTCTATCTCTTTGTATTTTTCCATCAAATCAATCCGAAAGAGCTTTATTGGCATGGGAAATATACATTAACATTGCCAAAGCTGATGCATATTTAAAGAAATTAATCTCTCTCTCCCCTTCCCTCCCCCTCTCTTTTTCTCCCTTTCCCTCCCCCTCTCACTCTCCCCCCTACCTCCCCCACTCTCTCTTTCTAGGCGCGGGTCTACCTGTCCAGGCACTACAGGGAGCACAACATTGAGCTGTCAAAGCTCCTGCACCGCCTTGGACAGCCCCTCCCCTCCTGGCTGAGGGAAGAGCTGCAGAAGGTGAGACAAATCAAGCCCCCCCCCCCCCCCCCCCCCCCCCCCCATGCTGTGGCTCCTCACCCACGACATGGCTTGGCCCTTAGGAGCCCCACATTACCACTGCCTATCACCATTAATGAGTGTTGAGAAGGAATCATGCAACCTGCGACGTGATGGCTGTTGTCCCTTCAGAACACGTGGGCTGTTGCCTGGAACACATACTAACATAAACACAATGACGACATGTTGTTGCTTTTGATAAGAAAATAGAGAAATCATTACATTTATATTTTCTGTTCTTTACTAGCATATTATGTACATATTTGTACCACATTATCTAATATTTCATTATTTTTTGCAGTTATATATAGAAATATCTGTTTATTATATTTATATAACATTAATATTTGTATTATATTTTTTCCACATTTCCATTATATTATCTCAAAATCTCTAACATACTGTTTATAAAATCATCTGTATGCTCCTGCAATTGTATCCCCACATCTCTAACATGTGATTTCCTCCTTGTTCCTCCCGCTCTCATCCTCTCCAAGGTCAGATAACCTTTGAACCAGGAAGTGATCGCTGACGGCGGGAGGCAGAGTGCGGAGGAGGCGTGGGCTGAGGGGGATACAGAAGTGTGACTGCACTTCCTGTCGGCCTACAGCAGTCACCTTGGAGCTGGAAGCACCCAGCAACCTGGATGTTCACCCGGGGGGGGGGGGGGGGGGGGGGGGGGAGGGGGCGGTTCACACAGACATTTAGAGGAGGACAGACGCACCAGGGTGGAAGAGGACCCGGGGGAAGGGAGGATGGCAGTATTGATCGAGGATGGATGGGTTAAGGGATTGGACGATGAATGAATGAATGAAAGGATAGAAGGATGAATGATGGATGGGTAAATCGATGGATGGATGGATGGGTGGGTGGATTCATGGATTATGTATGGGTGAAATAATTGGGATAGCTGAGAATATGAATGGATGACAGATGGATGGTTGGATGATTAACAAAGAAAAAAGATCACTATATGGAGAATATTTTTCACCTGGTTATGGGGTACGTTGTACGAGGCGAGCGTTCATGGAAGGCTATGGAACCGACCAATAAGGATGGAGAGAGGAAAACCAACCAGCCAATCAGATACGAGTCTTCAGGCGCTCTCTTGTGGAACCTGTTGGGGAACTCGGCTGTGATTCTGTGAGGGCTGTTGAACGTTTCTTTCATTCTCTGTTATTTTGCTATGTTTTTCGCTTTTAATTTATGATACCAGAGCAGCGCTGGTCAGCTGTGCCTGGTCTTCGTATTCAAGATGTTTGCACTACATTCTGTCCTTTTGTGTTTTCACGCATTGAGGGTTCTTAGAGTCATTTGGTCTCCTTTGTTGGCGCAGCAGCGAGATGATGCGGCAGTATAGACTCAGGGCGGCCAACAAACTCTTCTGTATTGTTATATATGTGTCAAATGTTTGTGTTTTTTTTTTCTATTTGCATTTAGTTTCAGTCGTTACGGTCAGTGTTGGCCCAGAGTGAGGCCTTGGGATTATTTTTCTGGATACGTAGGTCAGGAGTTTTGCATTCCTATAGCGCTCACAGTATATATTTTTTTCCCAGAGTGACGGTTGCAGGACTATACTGTTTCTACTCAAATACACAGTATGAGTACACAGTACCTCATCTCAGAGGACTGAGGAAACTCAGAGGTGTCCTCCAGGAGATGGATTGAGAGGAACTGAGATGGACTTTCCAGAGGGGCGATGGATCGAAGGTGAAGATCTACCACTTTGAGGACATAGCTTCGGCGTTTCAGTCCGTAGCCAACATCTCCCGAATGTAAACCTAAAGTTTAGGTTTGTTTGTTTTGGTCATGTATTATTAAACCCCAACCCCCCAACCCCCATTTGTTTTTTCATGAATCCAGTGGCCTATTCGATTTGGCTTCAATTCTGAATGCAAATGTTAATGTCAAACACAAATGATAAAATAAATAAACGAGATGCACATACAAATTAAATTTACGTTTGTTGAATTTGTGTAGTTTGCAGTTTCATTTTTAACAGCTTTTACGGGAGTAAAGATTGAACACACAATCAGTGAATGATTATTCCATGACGTATGCAATACTCGAGCCACTCAAAACCCTTTGAGGAACGCTGTCAAAGGTGAGTCAGCCCCTGGAGCTAGTTAAGTGAGAAAACAAAGGGAATTGAATACAATATAATACAATGTAACCAAATCTGAGAATTTCTACCTGACCCTTAAATGTAGTCACCTTTGGGTTGCATTGCATCAATCGCCTTCTACTGCGCTCCCTGCTGGTCAACATTTGTACTCTCATCAAGATTGTATTTTAACGTTTGATATTATGGAAAATATTAAGTAGGAGATCTCCTGCAAGGCTTTGATTAAACACTTGTATATAAGTACACCACAGCCATCAATGATTTTTTAATGCACAAAATACCTCAAACAGAGCTTAAATTCATAGGAAGATGTATACATGTATTCCTAGAGCTCTAGATGTGAGGATATATGGTGAATGTTTTCATCAAAGCAAAATATATAAAACATATTTTTTCTGGTTAAGCGGTTTTCTCATAAGCCTTTAAGGACATCCCAATGGACCAGATGCTTTCAATGCATTTAAAAATTCTACTGTCAAAAACAATTAAAACAAGTGTATATTTTCAATTTTGGATTTCATGCATTCCTTCAGTTCTCTTAAAATGTCTGTGTAAAAGAAACGCTGGCAATGTACAAATAAATGCCCATACACATTCATACAAGTGCAGAGACTTAGACATCCTGAGTGTATATTCTGTCCCTATGTCACCCCAATGATATTATGGGGTGTCCGTTTGAATTAGATCTGATGTTGAGTTTGCTTTCATGTTCTCTAAACCCATTCTTGTGTCCATTTTCCCAGAGAGAAACCCAGACACCGAAGTATTCCATGCGTGCGTGTGTGCGTGCGTGCGGACGGGCTACTTGTGTGTTTGTGCATGCATGCATAGTACTTGCGTCCGTGCGTGTGCGTGTGTGCCTTAATCTTATTTTCCCAATTCCCCACACCTTGGTCAAGCCTCTCCAAGCTTAGACGAGCGTCTGGGGAGGGTGCTGGGGGTGCAGTGTGCAAGGAATATCTCTGTGGAGGTGTGAGTCCACCGTTAGAAACGACATGCTGACAACACCTGAGGAACCGTTTTCACTAAGTGGAGTTGGAAGACAGACCGGGTGCCAAACACACATGCAGACAGACAGACAGAGAGAGCGGTCAGACAGGGAAACAGACAGACCGGGAGGCAGAGAGACAGATGAGCAGACAGACAGTTGGCTCCTTAGTCATGGCTCTGGTGTCTGTGCTCTGGTGAGACTTGAGAGGGGAAAGGAGAGGATGATGAATGTGGCGCTGTCGAGGCTGGTTTGGTCACCAAGGGATGCTGCTCGCTCCACAGAGCTTCTCTCACCCGGTGGTGCCGGTAGGAGCCCACTCTTACTTTATATAACGACATTATATAACAGACAGCTATTACAGTCAGGAGAACTGCATTTGATCTGAAACCAGGCAACCCACCATGGCACGCGCCCTTCATCAGCGGTGCCTTCCTCTTCCTCACAGGGGGAGGTCTTCTGACAGCGTCTTCAATGATCTCATCAGCGATCCCCTTCTCGGCTATCTCCGTCTAAGTCGCTTTATTGGTCCGTAATAACTTTCTCCTTCGTTCCGAGCAGTTTCTATTGCACTTCAAAGATGATTTATTAATCTATGGCCACAGGCATCTCTGCCAGGATTCCAATTAAATGTTCTCGAACATTTTCACTGAAGGTCGGCCTCAGAAAAAGTCAGAGCAATGAGATCCCCTTCCTAAAGAATACTTCTTGCCTCCGTCGGGCCCCTGCTGTGACTAGAGATGCTTTCATCTAATGTATGGCCCCTTCTTTACCTGGCGGCCTTCTCGGTTCTAAACGGTGCGTTGAATGCGGGGGAAAACGGAACGCGGAATTAGCGCGCCGAGCTGCTGTTCGTTTAGCAGTGAGACGGGGGGCAAGGTGAGTGAGGCCCGCTGGCTCTGTCCCTGCACTCCATCTCAAACGGAGCGCTCCAAACGAGCTGCTCTCGGAGATGAGAAATCAGCCGAGCGGAAACACCCGGGCCCAGGGTTACCGCTGAGCTGTCCTTCCTCCACTCATCTCTCCGGGGTGTGGGTGTGAGGGGGCGTAAGGCTTCAGCATTAGTCTCACTGTAGATGTGGTCCAGAAGACATAATACTAGAAAGAGACGTGCTGTAGTTTAGCCTTAAGCTATAGAAGGTGTATCCAGGCATTGTGCCATCAATATTACCTTTTTATATATGCCCGCCTTGGCCGGGGTTCATTTGAAGACTTGCGAAATGTTTGAGGAAGAATGTGTTCAATGGCTCATATGGCAGTTGTTCATATTCATGGCCTTTAATGGTAGGTTTTCTGTTGATGTCAGCACACTGCCACCAAGATAACTCTTATTTCCTTTCCTTTTGCCATGTGTAAAACCATAGGTGATTTGACCTAACAGGAGGTCTCAAAAGGCTTGATTTGAAAACAGCTATAACAGCTAAAAATAAATAAATTAACTCATTTGTTTGAAATTATTTTTTAATACAGTTACTAGAGCACCATAGACATTTCAGAGCCTAAATCTGACCCTTTTTGATTGGGGAAATGATGTTCCTGAAGACTTGGCTAATGCTTCTCATCATAGCATGATGGAGTGTAACTGGTATCTTATCTGACTTTATATATGGTCAGTTAGCCAGGTAGACCCAGTTCTTTTCTCTTACATACATGTAAGCACATTGTATGCATATATATATATATTCATTCATTACAAAGAATAGTCCCCTCTCTTCCAACAATAACTGCCTCTTCCTACCCACATTCCCTGCTGTTCTCCTCCCCCTCCAAACTTAAAATCCTCCAAAGTAATCATTTTGGACGACTTCACCATTCACCTCGCCAGCCCTGCAGTTCCTCACGCTCCTGGACTCCTCTGGCAGCATGTCAGCAGTCTCGCCCTTCATCTCATCATAACTGGATAAGATGGATCACGTTGAAGCATCCAGACTGCGGACCTTGGCCCTCCCTGAGTTCACTTCCTGCAGACTTGCCGTTTTCGGCGCGCCTACAACCCAAAGCCATCGGAATTCTTCAAGAAAGTCCTTAGCAAAAACCCTCTTAGCTCCACCTCTTTAACACTAATGTGCAGCGCCGTCCTATCCCTCGACATGACGGTCAGTGTCCACAACAATTGAGCGCTGCTCTTGACCTTCACGTGCCAGTCCAAAAATTCGGTGTGTTCATTTTTTCCGATCTGCCTCTTGGATCAACCCTGAACTAAGGGCAACGCTCAGCTTGAGCGCCTGGCAAGAGGTCTGAACCTTCAAAAGCTTGAAGGTTCAGCTCTGTTGCCAGGTTTCTTGCCATATATATATATATCAGTGGCCGCTGGTGGTTTTTAAAGTGAGGGAGGAAGGACTGCGTGCTTGGTTGCCATTGGCCTGCTTGCCATTGGCCTGCTTGAGCTGTTGGTGGCGTATGGTGGCATGAGTATGTGAGACTCAAATTGTTTCAGGGTGCTTTGGTGAACTATAAAATAGCAGGGAGGGATAATTATGTGAATAAAATGTATCCAAATCCACCAGTGGCAGCATTGTACTTTGAAAGCTGGTGGGCAGCATGTATTTGAAATGGACAAATGAAATGGACTAATATATTTGAAATGGACTAATGTACTACAAGGGCAGTAGGAAAGGATGCAAAGCCAATTAGTCAAATCAGGCCTACTCTTGATTTGTAAAACTAAAAAAAAAAAATAATCTAGGCCTATTTTTACCCTCAATGACTGAAGCTATTGGTTGTTATTTGGCTAGAGACCAAGAGGCCAAAAGACCAAAAGTGATGCATTTTATTTGAGGGACTTCATTTATAGATCAAGTCAATCCTCCTCGCTGTTTGCGTTGCAAAGATATCAGTGACCTTGTCTGGACCAAACTGGATAATTTTTTACGCGATTGCAGAATTACAGTGTGTGTAGCTCCACGTTTGCGGCACCCATTCAGACGGCTTGGTAACCCAACGGAGGAGTGCCGAAAAATAGGCAGGCTCAGCGCGGCTATTTCCTTGCCCAACTTTTACCAGTGGAAACGCTGATGTAAGCGAACCGAGCCGCACCGAACCGCACCTTCTCGTTGGAAACGCCAATATAAGCAAAACAGAGCCGCACCGTACCGCAACAAACAGTGACGAAGCCCTCGGTGGAAACGAGGCATACGACTGAGCGGGTTCGTTGGTTCTCATGGCCTAGCCGGGAGGTGATAACTCCTCCCTCCGGGCTGCTCCACAGCCAGGGCTCATGCTTACTGGTTCATAGCGCAGCCAGGGCTCCTGCTTATTTGTTAATACCGCAGCCAGGCCACCTTCTTATTGGTTCATAGCGCAGCCAGGGAAATGTTTGGGAGTCAATAGAGGCTGAGGGAGGAACGTCCTCAAGCAGTAATTTGCAATAGGCGATAGGGGGTGGTAATGTCCTTTACGAACATTACATATATAAAGACATTCAGGTAGTCATAGTTAAGGGCATTCATTCATTACAGTAGTCTGGGCAATCTGCATTTTTTTATTCTCAACAATGTTAAGGAGGATCTCCCTCCCTCTACTGGAGAAGCCTCCACTGATATAGAGATATAATATTATCCATATCGATACAATATAATGTCATATATATATATATATAAATATATATATATACAGCACTAATATATATATATATATATTAGTGCTGTCAGTCAAACGCGTTATTAACGGCGTTAACACAAACCAATTTCGGCGTTCATTTTTTTATCGCGCGATTAACGCAATTCTTTTTCTTTTTTTTCTTTGGCTCAAAACAAAGAAGCAGTAGCCTGACTGCTATGTTCAAGGCAGTATGTTTGTATATTCATCGTTTAATTGCACTATAGGCTTTTTTTTTGCATCGTCCTGTTTTGATCAGTATATGCCAATGTTGTTATCAATAAAAAAACATTTGCACAATGCAAGCCGGTGAACTTCTCCATGTTGATTAGATTATTAAAATGAGAAGAATTAATGGGACTAAGAAATTTAGCATAGAAAAAAAAAAACATTTGCGATTAATCGTGAGTTAACTATGGCGATTAAATACTTTAATCGCTTCACAGCACTTATATATATATGAAAGGAGGGGCTCTGCAAAATAAATGGGCTATTTATTATTATCATTATCATTATTATTATTATTATTATTATTATTATTATTATTATTATTTATAGCAGTAGTAGCAGCAGCAGCAGCAGCAGCAGCAGTAGCAGAAGCAGCAGCAGTATTAGTGATAGTTGTTGTAATAGCAGTATCCCTCAGAATTTGAACTAGCAGTTTGCTTAAGTAGCCACTAGGTGGTCATCTACTATCAGTTATGAATCCTTATTGAGAATATGAAATCCAGAATCCCTTCTAATCTAAAGACTTTGGATGCAGTTATGGCATTAAAACAATAAGAAAATCCTTTTATTTTTATAATATCGTGTCTATGTATAGAATAACCAACATTAGGACATTTATTTATTTATTTAGTTAATGGTTTATTTGAAAGGGACCATGCATATTTATGAAGATTTCTGTTTAGAAAAAACACATGTAAATATGCCAGAATTAGTAAAAATAACAACTTTTCATCTGTATTCCCTATGAAAATGAAAGCAATAATGGCAGTTCTATGGCGTATCCCGAGTTCTAACTAGTAGTTTGCTAAAGCGACCACTAGACGGCAGTGTAGGACCAATAGTTAATCCTTATACTAAAAAAAACAACACCGCAGACTTACGTTTGATAAGACACAGCTGTATCAATGTGTGATCATAAAGCCTAAAACAATCATACATGTATTCATAAGGATGGAATCAGAAATTATGATGAAGGATGGACAACTGCACTGTATTGACGACTACAACACATTAGGCCTACTGTCAAATAGGTTTATTGCAAAATTATTTTTGTTTTGAAAACGTAAACTAACAATGCTCAGTTTAAGGCAAGGCATACACTGACGTTATTTGTCTAAAGGCCAAATTCAGACTGTAGGCTCCTCACGTCGAGGAATGCCACTTGGCCACACACACACACACACACACACACACACACACACACACACACACACACACACACACACACACACACACACACACACACACACACACACACACACACACACACACACACACACACACACACACACGTCACACATTGGTTCTCACGCTGAAACAGTGCGCCTTGTCATTTGTGGGGTGTGGCGTGTAATAGGCCTACTTACAAAAGGCCTTTACGCCTTTTCAAAAATATCACAGGAGATAATTGACGTAACGAAACACGGCACAAAGCAAAGGTCTATTTTTGGAGATCTCACTTAAGCCCGTCTTTTGTTCTGAAAAGCGTTGACACGGATGTCCAAACATCCCCCTTTAAGCTGGTTGTTTGATACTTGGTGGAGTTGCAAGGTTCCTGTGGCTTTGTCTAAACTTTTGGCGTGCTCCTTCTCATTGACCCTACCGACGGGCGCATTCTCATTGACCTTCCGAGTTTGGTCTGGATGAGTCACCGCGGCTGACTATTATCCCTCCCTAAATGATTTATATTTTTTGTTTTAATTTAGGCCTACACCAATTTATTAGGCAAAATGCTATGTCTGCCTTTAATGAGCACTATTGATGTCGCATAGAGGTCAAACTATGGGCGCCAAACCGCCTAGTCGACTGTCTCTGGCAATCGCCAGAATCACTCAATGACGTCCCTGAATAGTTAGGAAACAATCTGTTATCTCCAAATCGAATGAGTATTATACATAGTTCGTTTATCATACTTCCGTTGAGGTCCCCTGACTGCTTGATAGGCTACTGTGTTTCCTTTATAGTAAATGCATTTTTAAGTTATAACGTAACAAACCTGCTGTGACAGATAACTTACGTCGAATAAGAAATGCAAGACTTTATTGACATTTGATCCAGATATCACACATAAGCCTAACATCAGAGCACCACTTTGAAAGATAAAGAAGAGTATTTAAGTCAATTGTTATGTTTAAACCATGAAAACAGAACCCAACTTCAAAGGAATCATAAGGTAGAACGTTCAAATGTTTGCATTGTCATACAGTAGGCCTACTTTGGTTTTGTCGACTTCTCAGGCCTACAACCTTACGAAGCGAACAAACCCTTTTCATATGACAAACAAAAACGAAAAATTGGCTACTGGACTACTTTTTTCAAGTCAAAACCAAATAAAGATACACAATTTACACTGAATACAAGTTTAAGTATCACTGATCTTTGGAAATGTAATAATGACTATAATACTAACCACAACAGCATTTAATATAACGCATTAAGTAAATGTGGGTATCAGTGCAATCTCTTTACATGGTTGCTTTAAAGTGGACTCATACCAATGTGTTGAATATTTTAAAGAGGAACCTGTTAATTCGCTTAAGCTTGAATAGTTTTCCTGTCATTCATGTTTTTTTTATTGTGCAATAAATATCTAAATAAATCAGAGGCTGGATGTGCATGCTTTAACATACTTCCTCATACATAATTACAAATACTAGTGGTCCCTTTCCGGACCATGAATTAAATCCTAATTGAAAACATGCATGGTGTTACATGATAGCATATGATAGAGACTAAAAATGACATGTAGATTACATTAAACAAATATTTAATTTGTGGTTTGTAATGCATTTATAAAAGTTGGAACAAAACAACAATATAATATAAGAACATTAAATAAATGCTAATAACTTAAACCATTTAAGATTAATGCTGAGAAGGGTTTTTTTGGAACTCCTTGAGTCTTTCCATCCAGTCTTTACCCGTTACAGCGGGAACCAGGCTTTTCAGACCGTTGATAGCAAAGATGGCGGAAAACTGATTTCTACCAGTTACTGCGGTATCCAAATATCCCTTTTCATGGATCGCATCCTGAATGACAGCGTCGCTATTCAGTTCCTCCACCACCTTTCTATAGAGCAGGCCTCATCGTCCAATCCACACTCCCAATGGGATTGTCCCGCCTCTGGTTCCATTCAATCCAATCCCCCATGGGTTTGTCCTGGGCAGCTCATCCCGTCCAAAATCTTCACTCCCCCCCCCCTCCCCCAGTGGGTTGTGTCTGCCAGGTCCAATCAGCCGCTCACAGCTTCTTCTTCTTCTTCCCGCCGTAGCGGCCGATCACCTTGTGTATCCAGGAGGTGAAGGCGGAGACCTTGGTGTAGACGCCGGGGGATGCCTGAGCGCGGCACGCGTGCCCCCAGGAGGTCACGCCGTACAGCGCCCAGCCACCGCCGCCGCGCCGCTCACACACCAGGGGGCCCCCGCTGTCACCACGGCAACTGTCCACACGCCGGTCGGAGCGTTCGCTTCCGGCGCAGAGCATGCGGCCGGCGGCAAAGGCCTCGTGGAAACGCTCCTGGCATCGTCGCCGCGGCAACAGGGAGACGGATGCCTGCTGAAGTGTCTTGGAGTAAGAGCGACCTGAGGTGGAGAGAGTTAGAGGGACCCAGGGAGCGAGGGAGAGAGACCCAGGGAAAGAGGGAGAGAGACCCAGGGAGAGAGGGAGAGAGACCCAGGAAGAGAGGGAGAAAGGGAGGGAGACAGAGACACAGGCAGAGAGAAAGGGAGACAGAGACGCAGGCAGAGAGAGAGGGAGGGAGACACAGACGCAGGCAGAGAGAGAGGGAGGGAGACAGAGACGCAGGCAGGGAGAGAGACGGAGGGAGACAGAGACGCAGAGAGAGAGAGGGAGAGTGACAGAGACACAGGGAGAGAGGGAGGCAGGGGGAGTCCCAGGGAGAGAGAGGGAGAGAGGGAGGGAGAGCGAGGGCAGGGAGAGAGAGAGACAGGGGAGGTAGAGAGGAAAAGAGATAGGAAGAGGGACACAGGGAGGGAGGGAGGGATGGAGAAAGGGAGGGAGAGAGACAGAGAGAAAAAACGTTTTTTGCTATGCTCAAAAATTAGTTTTTATAAAAAGTACAATGTTATAAATTCTAAACACACGCACACGCACACGCACACACACACACACACACACACACACACACACACACACACACACACACACACACACACACACACACACACACACACAGACACACACACACACACACACAGGGGTGTTGATTCCCCCCAAAACATTGGTCAATTGTGTGTGAACATATTTCACTTCCAGACATGTGCACATATGAATGAGTGTGTGCGTGTTCGTGTGTGTGTGTTATGATATGGACAGCTGGCCAGAGCATACAGACAGCTGGACACACATGTCATCCCTTTACACCCCATGATCGGATTATCATACAAACTGCCACTCGCACCAACACGCACACTGACACACTCATAATCACACACATCCTTGCTTGCTCAAACACACACACAAACACATCATGGAAACACAGACACACACACACATATTAACTCTCAAACACACACACTTCATGACGCACATACCACACACATACATACATAAATACATAAATACACACACACACAGTCGGAAACACATACATCAAGAGACCACACACACACACACACACACACACACACACACACACACACACACACACACACACATCTCAACCACAATAAACACAATCACACGACAGGACAAACACACTCATGCTTGTGTGACTATTCACACACATGGCAGGTTGTGTTCCAGGTTGTGTTCCAGGTTGTGCACGCTGTCCCGAGACAGTATAAAAGTGTCTCACGTTGATGACGTACATATTGATCTCCATACATAGGTATGGTGCAGTACTTATACTAATACAGTACCCATGTTGCAGTACTAATACTAATACAGTAGCCATGTTGGAGTACTAATACTAATACAGTAGGCATGGTGCAGTACTAATACTAATACAGTAGCCATGTTGCAGTACTCATACTAATACAGTAGGCATGTCGCAGTACTAATACTAATACAGTAGGCATGTCGTAGTACTTATACTATAACAGTGGCCATGTTGCAGTACTAATACTAATACAGAAGGCATGTCGCAGTACTAATACTATAACAGTGGCCATGTTGCAGTACTAATACTAATACAGTAGGCATGGTGCAGTACTAATACTAATACAGTAGGCATGTCGCAGTACTAAAACTATAACAGTGGCCATGTTGCAGTACTAATACTAATACAGTAGGCATGTCGCAGTACTAATACTAATACAGTAGGCATGGTGCAGTACTAATACTAATACAGTAGGCATGTTGCAGTACTAATACTAATACAGTAGGCATGGTGCAGTACTAATACTAATACAGGACCTATGGTCCAGCAGTACACATGACCACCTCTTCATCAATCAGCCATCATGTCAGACACCATCTGGTTCTCATCTTTGACTCTACTGATCTATATCAACACACGTGTAATGACCTCAACACATGCACACACACAATGTCAAAAAGAAAACCCCCACGCACACACGCACAAATGCTCACACCGGCACATGCACAAACACACACGCACACACATGCGCAGCCACAAATGCTGACACATGCATATGCACACACACACACACCGACACACCAACACACCGACACACACACACACACACACACACACACACACACACACACACACACACACACACACACACACACACACACACACACACACACACACACTCACCCACACCCACACACAAAACAAAAAACCCTGCTCACATCAAACCAAGGCAGACTCTCTTCCTCCCTCCCTCCCTCCCTCCCTCCCTCCCTCCCTCCCTTCACCCCTCCCCCTCCTCACCCGTGTCACCCCAGCCGGTGATGTAGCAGTTGGAGGCGCTCTTCAGCACCCTCTCCTTGGCGTGGGGGAGGCAGGCGGGCCGCACGTGGCGTCCCAGCGGCGCGCACTCCCCAGGCTGCCGGCCCGGAGCGCCCGGCGCCAGCCGCACCAGGGCCAGGTCGTGGTCGTTGCTATGGGGACGGTAGGCGGGGTGCAGGACGATGAGCTCCACGCCGTACTCCTCCTCGTGCTCCTCCGGGACCAGGGCGTGGTAGTCGCCCAGCCGCACCTTGTACTGACGGGTGCTGTTGCCGTACCTGGTGGGCATAAGTCCCTACATTCAGTCACCCTATACATGGTGGGCTTATGCATGGTACTTGTTTGTGAGGGTGAAAATCTATCAATTAGGTAACGTTGGCAAGCGTCTGTGTGTGTGTGCGTGTGTGTGTGTGTGTAGTGATACATGAATTATTGTAATGTTGGCAAGCATCTGCTTGTGCGTGTGTGTGCGTGTGTGCGTGTGTGTGTGTGTGTGTGTGTGTGTGTGTGTGTGTGTGTGTGTGTGTGTGTGTGTGTGTGTGTGTGTGTGTGTGTGCGTGTGTGTGGTGTGTGTGTGTGTGTGCGTAAGAAAAGGTGCATTACTTACGCAATGTTGGCAAGCTTCTGTCTGTGTGTGCATGTGTGGTAATGTATAAATGAGTCTAAGGGCTGTGCAAAATAATCTGTGTGTGACTGTGTGTGTACGCGCAAGTGCGTGTGGTTGTAACTTGTTTGTGTGTGTGAGTGTGTTCATTTCTGAATGTGTGTGTAGGCTGTGGGTTGGCAGCCATCTGGGTCATAATTCCATATATAATGAATCATTGTGACTACATTCAGTATTGGAATTTGGCTCATACCCCTCATAGAAAAGACAATAACCTACAACCCTCATGCCAACACTTAACATACTGCATTCCAATCCACAACTCTGGAAGAAAAAATACTGAAACATCCTATCCATACATCAAATATTATTTCACAATAAAAGTCAACATTTTAAAAGCTCAGACTGTTATTTTCTAGTGTATTACCATGTCTTCCAAGTGTAGTCACAGAGTCGCGAGTGTTCATCAGGATGGTGTGTTTTTATGTGTGTGTGACTGGGTGCGTATCATGCAGGAATCCACATTTATGCATGAGCACACAGGCAAATTGCCCTTTCCATAAGTCAATATGGAAGTCCATACAATCCATGGAGACAGACAGCAATGGACCACAGCCCTATAGCCCAGTATAAATTGATAAAGCAGCAGTACGTAGAGTACTTTCAGTCTACCACTGCCAGACTTCCATCCGGTCTCCATGCTCCTGCACTTCATTGAATTTGCTGATGTCATCAGTCTGGTCCTTAAGTTAGAATGTGAAGGACCGACACGTGTTTGATATCGAAAGCACAATATGGTGTTGCCATTTAGATTGCTACCCAGACGTTCAATATCTGTACAGAGAGTTAGAGTAGGGGTTTTATTTATGATGCCTGAGTGTGTGAGGAGGTGGGAGTAGGGGTTATTTTAGAGAGAGGGAGAGAGGGAGAGAGAGAGAGAGAGAGAGAGAGAGAGAGAGAGAGAGAGAGAGAGAGAGAGAGAGAGAGAGAGAGAATAAATGGGTGAGAGTGAGGTGAGGAGTTTTCTCCAGGACGTAGGGGAATGTGTCGAGTTACATCTGTCATCTGTTTCCGGGAGTGGAACCTGACCTTGGATTCACACCCTCTTACTGGCAAGGCATCAGAGAGCTGATATCAGCATAATAGTATCCCACAAACACACCCACCCACCCACCCACCCACCCACCCACACACACACACACACACACACACACACACACACACACACACACACACACACACACACACACACACACACACACACACACACACACACACACACTCAGTCTCTCTGTCATAATAACACAATCACACATAGAAACACACAGACATGTTCAAAAGGTTGCACTTTGAGACATGCATACCAGTCCTTCCGTTGCCAGGGGTTACTAGCAGAACAACAATAGCACGTTGATGGTTGACACAGTTAAATGAGCTTCCGAGCAAACACTCTTGACCCTAGAGCAAAAGGCCTTGACCTTTGACCTGGGTGTCATGTCTCCTGGTGCAGGCTCACACCTCATCGTGACTGAAGACTTGAGCTCAGAGGGCAGCTTCTATCAGCCAGGAGGTTTTTAATATAGGAAGTACTGACACATGGGATGACTGTATCCATTCTAGTTCCAGTTGGACAGCGATCTCTGGACTATGATGAGGTTAGGCATGTGTTTAAGTGTGATTTCAAGTGTGTGTGTGTGTGTGGGGGTTTCAGGTTGTGTGTGTGTGTTCGTGTGTGTGTGTGTGTGTGTGTGTGTGTGTGTGTGTGTGTGTGTGTGTGTGTGTGTGTGTGTGTGTGTGTGTGTGTGTGTGTATGTGTGTGTGTGTGTGTGTGTGTGTGTGCGCGTGTTTGTGTGTGTGTGTGTGTCAGGGTTCATGTATGTTTGGTGCATCAGGGTGTGTGTGTGCGTGCATAACATTGTTTTGATTGCCTTAAATGAAAGCTGACCTAGTTGAGCCTAGCCTGTCACAGCGAGCAAACTCATTATCAGCTCATCTGAACCCAGGTGAACGTGACTGATTACTGCTAAATCTAGTCCAGCTGAACCTAGTGGTTGTTTGGAGCTTGTTGGGCGTGCCCGTTCTGTGAATGTGTGTGTGTGTGTGTGTGTGTGTGTGTGTGTGTGTGTGTGTGTGTGTGTGTGTGTGTGTGTGTGTGTGTGTGTGTGTGTGTGTGTGTGTGTGTGTGTGTGTGTGTGTGTGTGTGTGTGTGTGTGTGTGTGTGTGTGTGTGTGTGTGTGTGTGTGTGTGTGTGTGAAATAGGAGTGTGTGTGTATGTGTGGTGTGTGTGTGTGTGTGTGTGTGTGTGTGTGTGTGTGTGTGTGTGTGTGTGTGTGTGTGTGTGTGTGTGTGTGTGTGTGTGGGAGATGGGAGTGTGAAACACGATCCATGGTGCAGCGCACATATCCATCTAGCAGTAAGGATCATTCTGTGATTGCTGGGGAATGAGTAGCACATGGTCACCACATCCACAGTTCTCTATCCAAGGTCTGTGGTAGAGTTCTCTCTCTTACCCTCTCTCTCTCTCTCTCTCTCGAAGTCTTGCAACCTCTCTCCGCACACACACACACACACACACACACACACACACACACACACACACACACACACACACACACACACACACACACACACACACACACACACACACACACACACACACACACACACACACATACATACACACACCATCATGGATGAAGTGGCCGGGATAAATACTACTTTTCTCTCCGACTCTCCTCTCCATCCATCACAAAGCACCTGGACCACAGCTGCAGAGAATCATCTACCATCCAATTAGCCACTCACCAATTAGCCACCAGCCAGTCACACTATCAGTTAATCAGCCACCAGATGCTTCTGTCACAGAGAGCGTAACCTGGCCTCTGTCAGAACATTAAAGGCTGTGGGTGTGTGTCCATGTGTGTGTCTGTGTTTGTGTGTGCGTGCATTCATTTCATTTTTGTGCCAGCTGAAAGCAGTGGTTTTAGCAACTGTTGAGTGACCCATGGAACAGTTTGAGAGTAAAACCCACACGTGTATGTAATCACCATAGAGACTAACCTATCTACCTGTCCAGACATACTTACTTGTTTACGGGTTCAAAATGCAAAACAAAATTCAGTATTATTATGATCATCAAACGTATCATGATAACTATGTTGATGGAGCAAGCCATTCCAGTGGGTGCTTGTGTGTGATTTTGTGTATGTATGTGTGTTTGTTTGTAATCATTGTGTGTGCGTGTGTGTATTCGATGTGTGTATATGTATGCATTCAATGTGTGTGTGTGCGTATGCATTCATTGGTGTGCGTGTTCATGCATGAATTAATGCCGTGCACTTCTGTCTGTCTGTCTGTCTGTCTGTCTGTCTGTCTGTCTGTCTGTGCATGTGTGGGGTAGTGTGAGTGAGTGAGTGAGTGAGTGAGTGAGTGAGTGAGTGAGTGAGTGAGTGAGTGAGTGAGTGAGTGAGTGAGTGAGTGAGTGAGTGAGCGAGTGAGTGAGTGAGTGAGTGAGTGAGTGAGTGAGTGAGTGAGTGAGCGAGCGAGTGAGCGAGCGAGTGAGCGAGCAATTGAGCGAGTGAGCGAGCTGACCTCTTGAAGCAGTGAGCGGAGGTGAGCACCCAGCAGGTGTGGATGAGCGTGGCTCCGCAGACCAGCCTCCCGTCGCCCCTGGACCCCCGCAGACGCACCGCAGCCTGCCACGGCCAGCCCCCCCTGGAGGACACACACATACCTTGAATTCATATACACAGACACATACACACTCACACACAGTGACACTAACACGAACACACACCTTGAATACATGCCCACACACACCCACACACACACACCTTGAATACATATACACACACATACAAACACACAACACACACACACACACACACATATATACACAAACACACACACCTTGGACACACACACACACACACACACACACACACACACACACACACACACACACACACACACACACACACACACACACACACACAGTATAATTAGCAGACGGATGCTACCTTTCGTATTCTCCTCCTGACTACTTTTTGTCAGAAACAGCAACAAACTCGATATTGGGAAGAACATTTCATCCAACACATTCAGGTAACGGTGGACAGACCACTACTTGAGGTTAACGTATATCACGCACTCGACAAAGTAGTCAGTCCCGCTGAGCACATGCGCTACCCTAACAGTTGCTTCTCGCTGTCCCCGCTCTACAGGAGGCTGTGGTTCACAGCAGTTTGACGGACAGTAGCAGTAAATATCCAGGGATAAACTCAATCCACATGCTAGGCTGTAAAAGTGGAACCATATGACCCTGAGAATCCATGCACACACACACTCACACTCAAATAAACACACACACACACACACACTAATGCAAAACACTCACTGCACAACAAAAACAGAACGCATGCACTAAGACACTAGCCAACTATTACGCACATATACTGTATGCTTTTATATTATTATATTATACCAATTCTTAAATCGTTACATTGGCTTCCTGTAGGTCAGAGAATTGATTTTAAAATCATGTTGCTAACCTATAAATCCCTACATGGTTTAGGCCCAAAATATTTAACTGATATGCTTCCACTACATAAGCCTTCTAGAACACTAAGATCTTCTGAGACCAATCTGTTAATTATCCCCAGAGTAAACACGAAACATGGGAAAGCAGGATTTAGTTACTATGCAACAAATAGCTGGAATAAACTCCCTGAGGATTTAAGACTTGCCCCAACTCTGAGCACCTTCAAAACAAGATTGAAGACTTTTATGTTTGCTTTAGCTTTCTGCTAAATCTTAAATACTTTACCTTTATTTTACTAAAATGCCTTTTTAACTTTCCCTTTATTTTCTATTTTTACCAGAAAAATACATGACATTTGCTGAGTAATGAAGTTGTGTCATTAAGAGCTTGACGAAGTGAAAACCTGTATTAGTGATTAAGCGCTTAATCACTGAATATACGCCATATGAAACTCTTTTGAATTTGTTTGTTGTTTGTTGTTTGCCTTTGGTTCTGGGCTAGAGTCCTAGAATATTGTAATAGATTGTCCTTTAGGTCGGGTTGTAGTCCCGACTTGGGTTCCAGAGAGTCTGTTGATCTGATCTTAAATAACTTTCAATTTAATTTTCTCACTTTCTTAAATACATTGCACTTTCAATTTTAATTACTAAAAAGCCTTTTTAACTTTCTATTTTACTCATTTCTTTGCATATGTTTTCTTTTACTTATCTATTATTTTATTTTATTGTATAACAATGTTTATATGTGAAGCACTTTGAGTCTGCCTTGTGTATGAAAAGTGCTATATAAATAAAGTTGCCTTGCCTTGCCTATATTAACTTGTACTGAATTCCTATTGGTGTAGTCATCACTTGGCCATTTAAACATTTCAAAATAAACATTATATCACTTCCTCTAAACAGATGTCCTCTTTGTTTACATGCTGTGTATACAAAGTCTTAACTGAAATGCATTTCATAATGTTACCGGGGCAGTTGCACCGTCCACATACACTCAATATATACTCTTTTGATTTGCACAGCCCTTACCTTCTCCTTCTTGGATAAATGGGTCTAGTAAATAGTAAATAGTACACGCACAATTGTTTGGGATTCATCATTATTAGGTATATTTATCAGTTACCCTGGAGTACTTCCCCCAACATTACAAATAACTATTTGAGTAGAGCAGTCATTTGGAATAGTGAATGTAACATTTGAATCTGTAATTATTCTGCCCCCGGTCCCTTGTGTCTGATTATGTAACATTTGATTTATTTTGTTTTTAAGGCCAAATCGCAGCTACAGTGCCTTTCCTCTCCCCAGAGCGACTCCATCACTCTGAAGGGGAAATTAAGACGTCTGTTAAACAAACCTGACCTTTAGAAGACATACTAATTATACGGCCGGACCAGCCGGACCCCTGGTTCTCAGGGCCCTCCGTTAGTCACACCACGTAGGCCACCAGACGGGCTGCCATGCACGCTCCCACACACATACATCAGCAGCACGCTATAGACTGAATGGCTCATTCAGACAACCACACACACGCACGCACACACACACACACACACACACACACATGCAAACACACACACACACACACACACACACACACACCGGGTAGCGGACCGCAGAGGATATATATATTTGCTGTGGTTGACTGTGATTTGTGTTGTTGATTAATTCCAGCCCGAGTGTCTGAGGGAATTGCTGTAGTGTTTTCCATCGGCATGGCGTCCTACCTCAGAGAGTTCTCTCCTCCGATGACACGGCGCTGGCGGGAGTGGACCAGACGCAGGCCGCAGACCGCGTCAGGGGCAGCTGAGAGGGACAGATAAGGAGAGAGATAGAATTTGGTACCTATGGATGTTTGTGTGCGCTTTTGTGCATCTGTGTGTGTGTGTGTGTGTGTGTGTGTGTGTGTGTGTGTGTGTGTGTGTGTGTGTGTGTGTGTGTGTGTGTGTGTGTGTGTGTGTGTGTGTGTGTGTGTGTGTGTGTGTGTGTGTGTGTGTGTGTGTGCGTACAATGGGACCCCTCTAAGCCAAAAATGGTACCGAACCCGTTTTTGGACCATGAGACCATTTATTCATCTTTTTTCACACCAGGGTCAGCAGCAATAACAGCCGATTGGGGCATTATAAAAAAAAAACAGACGGTCAGATCATTTATATTGGATTCATTGAATATTTTCATGCAACATTACGAGAAATAAGGTATAAGTTAAATAAAGTAGATGAAAATATTGCCCTAGAGATGATTCAAAATGCCTCCAAATCGTATTCTCTCTCTCTCTCTCTCTCTCTCTCTCTCTCTCTCTCTCTCTCTCTCTCTCTCTCTCTCTCTCTCTCTCTCTCTCTCTCTCTCTCTCTCTCTCTCTCTCTCTCCCTCCCTCCCTCCCTGGACCCATCTGGTCATCCTGGCAGCTTGCCCTCCACACTCAGAGACCCCGTCTTTGTGTCGGTCTGTTTGGTCAGTTGTTCCTCATTATCGTTGGGGTTTATCCGACCCGCTGGACGTGTTTGCTCAACATGCTACATCTCTTTAAACACAGATACCGTTTGATTAACTAGCATGCACTCAATATTAAAAGTCACACAAGTTTTGGCCCAGTTAGTCTAGCGACGACTTTATTTTAAAGGGATATTCTTCTATTGAAATACAAACCTTCAAAAAACCCATGCAGACCCAACTCTTAAGAACATCTCACGAATCAACGTTTACTTTCATTTAATTAATTTTAGAGTGTTTAATTGTGTTTAATAACATACTTCTTGGAAAGCATGAAGTGCTTTTTTCTAATATGCATACATTTTGAACTACCTCTAATAATGTCCACTTTCTTAAAAGTAATAAAGTAGACAACCTTTTTTTCATTTGTGATTTAATGATTTGAGGTCTCAGTCTGACTTCCTGCGCTCACACCAGGCTTTTGCTTTGGCCACTGAGGCGCTGCCAACCAATCTATTTCCATGTCAGAACACACTCCCACATTGGGACCACTCTCAACCAAAGCTGATTCCTAATGAAACTATTTGGACCAGGAATCCATTCTTAGGTCTGGGCATTTTCTGTGACAACAACTTTTGGTGCATCGGCATAAAAACAGTTGTCCCTCTGCTTCCACACCAGGGAAAAATATATAGGCCTATACATAATATACGTTTGCAATATGTAATTGCCAACACTTGATAAAGATGACATGGAAATGATCAACATGCTTCACTAGGGTACAGAGCATGGCGGTGGGCACACCAGACTGACCCTGACCCTCAATGGCAATCCATGTGAAGATCACAGCGGAGACGGAATGCGGAACGTATGTCCGAGCCTTTAGTCGCTTTAGATAAAAGCATCTGCCTAATGGCGGCATGTGAATGCACCCTGGGTCAAAGACAAACAAAATTTCAATTCTTCTATTTGTTTTGTACATTTGTTTGAAATGACAATAAAGCTGACTTTGACTTTTTGATTTTGAATAAATATCCCAACAGAATGGTGGTGTATAACACCTGTAACAAAAGTAGCAACTGTCAAGTTTATTTGATTGGTTATCCTCTCACCTTTGACCTCTTTGGAGCTGAGCTGTGATTGGCCGTAGTCGCAGATGACCCCGGCGTCCTCGCTGTGGCGGCAGTTGTGCGTGCCGGGAGCACGCTTGACGCAGTCGGCCAGCGAACGCTCCTCGCCGCTACACTTAACGTTGTCCACGTGAATCGGACCGCTTCCCTCGCCGAAATATGCCATAACGCGCGCCTTCGCCTCCCCGCTGTGTGGGGAATAGAACGGTAAACATTTAGGCTGGACATTTTGGAATTTTTCAAAGTAAGTTACAGCATGAAAGACAAATAGCTGTAGGGTTCTTGGGTTCTGGGACTTCAGTTGACAACAACATTTGTGGTTGAGAAACTAACAAGACCTCTCAACAACATTTGTTGCTGTCCACAGAAGTCCCTTTCTTGATCCTTATTTGTGTACTCCAGTGTAGTTCAATGATTTTAAAGATTAAAAAGAATATAACCTCTAAAAATAATCCATTCAAAATGTAAAATGAACTTTGAGGATAACTTTGAGACAAGTCAATATTGCTTCCAAAGGGCCACGTTTTTTTTTTTATCTAGTAAGCTTAAGATGAGCTGGGACCAACAAAACAAGTGGCATAGCTAGGCTGCACCTCATCGCAGCCTAGCTCTTTGTCCAGGACAAAGAGCGGTCTAATCCTACTCATACCAGAGCAATCAATCATTCAATATATAAATTATTGTTTGTTATTCTTCCATGACAAAGAAAGATGCACCGCTGGTTGTTTTTACGAAACCCTGCCAGCACTAGTTCTAACCAGCTCAGTTTTAAATAGCATGTAACATGTCCCTCCTTGAAGTAGATCATATTTAATTTATGAGTTTATTTGTGTACGTTTGACTCCCTGCACGTGTTTCTGTAATCTGTGTGGGTGACAGGAAGGTGGATTAACAGGATATGAATGTTATTGTTTTGCATTCTCTGAATGTGTCAAAAGTCAGGCCAACCCCAAGTCATTTGTTATCAAACGACTAATGCCTGATTCCAACTAGTTAGCCAGCCAGTCATGGTATGTGTATGCCCCGTGAGTCATCAAATTTAAGAGAGAACAAGAGAGCGAGATCTGTGTGTGTGTGTGTGTGTGTGTGTGTGTGTGTGTGTGTGTGTGTGTGTGTGTGTGTGTGTGTGTGTGTGTGTGTGTGTGTGTGTGTGTGTGTGTGTGTGTGTGTGTGTGTGTGGGCTCCAGTCTCTGTAATGTAATGGCCCTTCCTCTCCCTCTATTAAGACGTCTCCAAGTGGTCCCAGTCCTCTGATGGCTCCCCGTCCTACACTCAGTGTTCAGAGTTCATCCATCCATAAAGCCTCTCATTCTTCAGGCAAGGTCAGAGCCCTGACAGCTGGGCATCAAATGGGGAGACAGCAGTCAAACATGTGCATGTGTGTGTGTATACGCACATGTGTGTGTGCATTTATAGAAAGTGTGTGTACACATATGTGTGTAGACATGATCCGCCGAACCCCAGGGCTTTGACGTTTACAATGTGCATGGAAGGACCTTTTGACCCCCATTTGACACGCCTCGAACACGATTCAGGCTCTCTGGGGCCGCCGCCTCCATCCCCTCCTACCCCACCCCCTCCTCCTCCTCCTCCTCCTCCTTCCTGACACCAGATGTGTCTTCCAACCGAGGGCAGACCAATTGAGCGAAGAAAAGGTGATGGGAATGATGTATGGGGAACTCTTAGTGGGGGGGAGGGTTAGTGTAGTGGTTTTCCAACTGCGGGTCGCCACCCATAAGCGGTCGGAAGCAAGGGACAGAGTGAGTCATGGCTGACATTATAATAAAACATAGGCGGGAAGGCTGAAAAGAGGAGTTCTGTTTTGATGAACAATACACACACACAAACACAAATACGTGGACCATTGATAAGCACCTCTACAGCAAGAAAACATTTGTGAGCGCGCCCTTTGTTAGTGGACGGACGGAGAAGAAGGAAGCCAACCAGCGGAAGAGCTAGGTTTTTCCTCCCTGCCTTTAAGCAGGCAGGGAGGGGGAGCAGTGATGTCATGTTGGCACGGCCCAGTCAGGGCCCCTTGCCGCTGAGTGTGTGTCTTTTCATTTTTCGAAGGCATGATTAAGTCATATCTTTGATGAAGTGTTTGTCTTGGCTCCGGGAACTGGGCTTCAAATCCCAAAACGAGTTTGCCGTTTCAAGCTAAATTGAGAAGGTGAAGAGGATTCTTTTTTAATTATGCACAATCTCTCACACTTATATTAGCTCATGAAGGCAACAGGACGATATGGTCATTCAGCATTTTTCAAATTATCGAACAAAGAAAAGTTTTCTCAGAAATCCTCAACCAAGCCAACGTCCGGTTTGATTCCACGCGGTGACAAAGAAAATACAATTCAACTCAAAGTGAACACCTGTATAATAAACCACTTCCTTTTATTAGAAGCATTTCCACTTCCGCAGGCTTCAACAGAGCCTTCAATAGAGCAACCGCGCCGAGGCAGCGAGAAACAACGGAGCAGCGCAGAGGTCAAAGGGCAGCCGGAGGGAGGAGGGGAGCCTTGCTTGGGTTGTCAGGGTGGAGACAGATGTCCTGACCGGAGCAGACAGGCAGACGTTGCCTCAGACTCCACACTGCCAAACTCAGAACCCTTTCAACGTCTCCTGTTTCCACCGGAGACACTGGCGCTCCTGTTTCACTCGGCTGTGCCAAAACTCTGATATCTTCCTCAATGACGGCAACACAGATCCATGGCCACGAGGTAACGAGACCCGAGACACACGAGAAGCAGATGACGACGATCGGGACTGAATAATAACTGGGATATAATTGAGGATGGGCTAAGAACTCATGCCCTTACATATGCAGTCAATTAAACAAGGATCACTGCCAAGTATACCTGGCATTTGTACCCTGTATCATCCCCACCAAATGACAGCCTGTTACTGAACAATACACCCTGGTTCAGCAGGTCATGCATGAATTAAATAAGTTCTCAGTCTTGACAGCATGTCATGATAAGCTGAAAGTAATTTGAAATGTAGAAACAGATGCTTTATTTCCTCTACACTGTGCTGAACTACTAACTCCAGTCCGGCATTTTCAAATAAATCCACTTTGCAGGGCGTCTATAAAACTATTTTCGGTGGAAGAAAACCAGGTGTGATTGAGGACATGAAGCCATTGATGGGCCCACCTGGTTGAAAAGGACGGAGAAGGTGTGTTTGGGTGCACTGTGTTTGAGGTTGTTTCAGCGTGGAACCAGGGTACCTGAATCCCAGCTGACGACACACCACCGCGGCCCCGCGGTCCGTCCATCCGTCGTCACACACCGTCCCCCATGTACCCGACATGAAGACCTCAACTCTGCCCTCCCTGGGGGTCTCGCCCCCAACCAGTCTCACAGCCACACCTGGAACACACACACACACACACACACACACACACACACACACACACACACACACACACACACACACACACACACACACACACACACACACACACACACACACAGCATCAATCACACACCCTCAACAAAACTCTTTTAGGCTACAGACCGCTGACAGAGCAGCTCGCCACATCGGTGTGTGTGTGTGTGTGTGTGTGTGTGTGTGTGTGTGTGTGTGTGTGTGTGTGTGTGTGTGTGTGTGTGTGTGTGTGTGTGTGTGTGTGTGTGTGTGTGTGTGTGTGTGTGTGTTTCCAGAATGAAAAGCACTAAAACTCCTGTCAAACTCAGAGGTTCATTCATCTTCATCATCTTGGTTGTCAACATCTTGGATTTAACCTCCTCCTCTTTTGCTACCCTCAATCTCCACTAATTAAACCAGGCTGAGTGTAAATGATTCATCATTATGGTTTATATGCAGACGCACGTATGCACATGCACGCACACACTCAAACTCAGTCACACACATGCTCACACAATGGCCGCCATCGCGCATATACAAACACAAAAAAAGATGAAGACACACACGCACACAACCTTTCACACATAAATAGATACACACACATATTTCTACACTCACACACAGCCAAGTACAGATTTATGAAACACAATTCTGAAACACAAATTAAATGGAGAATATATCCTTGGATAGGTAGTCATTGAACACAAATACCCAAACCGATTTAATAGTGTGTAGGTGTATGTGTGTGTGTGTGTGTGTGTGTGTGTGTGTGTGTGTGTGTGTGTGTGTGTGTGTGTGTGTGTGTGTGTGTGTGTGTGTGTGTGTGTGTGTGTTGGTATGTGTGTGTCTGTGTGTGTGTGTGTGTGTGTGTGTGTGTGTGTGTGTGTGTGTGTGTGTGTGTGTGTGTGTGTGTGTGTGTGTGTGTGTGTGTGTGTGTGTGTGTGTGTGTGTTATAAGGAGCAAGGCAGGGAGGGAAATTAAATGTGGAAATGTTTATTCTTGAGGAAAAAGTGGTTGTTTTCTGCTATCAACAAACACAAACCCTAAATCCCCCTGACTTTGTAGGCATACATGGACAAACTCACATGCCCACACACTCAAACACGAGTGAAATGGAGGCTTATTTCCTCATCCTAAAACAACATTAATAAATCTGCCTGCTGTATGTGACTGGGTGTGTCTTACACACACACACACACACACACACACACACACACACACACACACACACACACACACGCACACACACGCGCACACGCACACGCACACGCACACACATACACACACACACACACACACACACACAAAAAGGAATAGGCCCATCAACACTTCTTAGCAGTGAAATTGAGTCTAGGCCTGTATTGTAGAAAGGTATAGTATAGAGATTATCATTGGTATCTGGTAATCAAGCCAACTAAGAAAACATCTTCTCTGGTCTTGTGTTAAAATGATCAGCGCCAGGCAGAATAGGATCCACACGCTCACCTCAAACCATTCTTAATCCGGCTCAAGCATGCAAAGGATCATTTAAACAAGGTAGGGCGAAATCAGGTAAATCATGCTAAATCGTGTAAAATCTCACAAAATCCCACTGAACACTTGAGCATAAAACCATGATAGATTTTCCCTTAATATCCTCTTTCAAAATAATCGGTCTCAGGTGTCTCCCTGTGCTGTGACTCATTTCCGAGTGCACGGGACAAGATGGCGTGCCTTGGGTCAAGCTGGATCGATATCTGAGGAAATCTGAGGAGCCACTGCAGTCAACCATGTGTGGCAGTATTCTTCCCGGATAAACGGCGGAAAAATCAAATGTGTTGAGGGGGAATTTATGGAGCGCTGCTTCCCGTCCCTACTCCCCGCTTATCTTTCATGAAGTGCTTTCCCTGCTGAGCCCTTCCTCATGCTTCGCATTACAGCAAGCTTATTAATCGGCAGTGTGAATGTGAGGTGGGACTTCAGAGTCTGGGGTCTCCATCCTGGGATCACCACTAGAGCAGGGGGGTTGGAAGGGAGCAGTGCACTTTAAGCACTTTTCCATGCTGTACCCCTAATGGTCTTTGTCCCCATCCGCTCGAAAGAAGACCGAGCCAGGCATGAGCAGTCGATTTGCAGACAACCAAGCCTTGTTTAAGCGGAGATGGAATCATCCCAAAGCTTTTTATCTGTCTCTCTAGGATCATCAGCTTATCCCCTCTGCTGGATGCGATGAGGCCTGACTGACAGCTCTGATCCTGAAACCAGCATAGACATTTGTGTGTCCTCCTGATCACAAACACTGAGGACTAAAGACTAAGGGTTTTTCCATTTACTCACTTGCCAGACGGTTTCAGATGAAGCAAGTGGAGGTGAGGCTGAGAACAATCAGTAGCTTAAACTTAATTAAATCTGTACAATTCTTTTTTATCCTTGTGACTTAATAGTTTGAGTGAGTGTGGTGGGAAAATATTGACACATGCAAGCCTCTGTACACATGAGTTTGTGGTAAGCTTGAATTACCTCTGACTTTGTTTGTCTGACTGGGTGTGTCTTACACCGAAACCCACAAACCCACACACACTGCACAATACATTCATACAAACCACACACACACTGTGGCATCCCGCCACGTAAACCTCGGCCTGGACAGGCCCGAGGTACCGTGAAGGACGGGGTATACCACCCCCACCCACCAGCCGGCGACCGAGAGCATCCCATTCGCCTCCCCAATCAGGGTGATTGGTGGACACCTGGCCGGTGGCAGAGGAGCCATCTTAAAGGGAGGTCGAGGACAGACGGCAGAACGGCACAGCACGGCACGGGAGCAAGGAGGAAGCGCTCGTGTCCGCGAGAGGCTAAAGGCCCACGGAGGCCCTAGAGACCGCGAATACTTTGATTGTTTAAGTTGATTGTTAAATAAATGCCTGCAATGGCCTATCCCTCACACAAACGTGTCGTTTGTACCTGGAACCCGGCAACAACAAGGACCGGGTTACCACAACACACACACACACACACACACACACACACACACACACACACACACAGGTATGCACATTCCGTGCAAACCATGTGAATAGCACAGAGAGAGGCTTCAAAGCCTTCAAAGAGGCTCATCTTCTCTTTCAAGGACAACATTAACAAAAAACTATTGTGAAGAGAACAGAGGGACACAGAAACACTCAAAGATAGACAGTTATCACACACACACACAAACACTGAAATCAATCACACACTTCAATCCACATACACAAAAGGCAACTCAAAATCTCAAGACTCAAAGTCTGCACATGTACACAAACACACACACATACACAAATATATTCCATTTCTCTCATTCTAACACAGGCACACACAGTCTCTCGCTCTCTACCACAGATTCTGTGGTGGGCCTACTTGTGTGTGGGTCCGGTCCGGGGCGCTGCGTCCCGGGGCTCTGCGGTCCGGGCCGCTGCGGGCCGCAGGCCACGCTGACGTCCTCGTAGTGGGTACAGTCATGGAGGGTCCACTCCCTCCTCTGGCACAGCTCCAGGCCGGGCTCCTTCCCCGTGCAGCTCACATCGTCCAGCAGGATGGGTCCTGAACCCCAGCCGAACCGGGTTCCCGGGGTCTCCTCCCCCTCCTCCTCAGAGACCACCCTCGTACCGGACCTGAAGAGTACATAAATGTATAACTAAGATCGCCAGCTGAACTGGTAGTGCACTGAAAAATACATTTCAGGGGCATTTGAGGTTTGAAATTCAGACATTGAAAATGCCAGGGTCAGGGGTTCAATTCCCTGTATGTCCATGGCTGGTTGCGTCTGACTGTAAAATCCTTATGGAAGATGTAAAATCGTACATGATAAATGTCTCTTTGGATAAAAGTTTCCACTGATCAACCTTAGAGCAACATATGTGTTGAGACGCATTGCATGATTTCAGCAACATTACCTGTAGCCTAGCTGTCGACACACCACCAGTGTGTTAGAGTCTGTCCAGCCATCATCGCACACTGTTCCCCATTGGCCGCGGTAGAAGATCTCCAAACGCCCCTCGTGGCTCTCTGTTCCCCCAGCTAGCCTAACTGTACCATCTGAAGGGAATACACAGAGGTAGAATAGATGTAACGTACAAAATAAGCAACCGGGTCACCAGGTTCTGAACACATAGGGTTAGGGTTAGGGTTAGCCTAACCCTAACCCTAACCCTAAACATGACTGCATTTATTACTGCTAGCATGTACGTGTTACTAGCGTTTTTGTGTTACTGGTGGTTTATTGGCCGCATGTAACCGCTACATTGTGGTCTACGTGTTATCGATTCTTTGTATGTTATGTGTTACATCTAGTTTATAGGCTTTGTTTTACAGCTAGCTTGTAGGCGTTGTGTTACCCGTAACTTGTAGATTACGTCTAACAGCTGGCTTGTATGCGTCACTGTGTGAGTGGTGTTATCAGTGTAATAAACTTGTGTAATATTTGTCACAGGCGTCACAGGGGTTAGTGTATGGCAGAGTCATCACCTGGGAGCGTGTGACAGGAAACGCCGGCGTCTTCTGAATGCAGACAGTCATGGTCGCCCCAGGATGCTTTGGGGCACTGCTCCAGAGACAGCTCATTCCCAGTACAGCGCACTTCATCCAGCCACATGCGACCCGAACCCTCGCCGAAACGTGCCTGGCCCCAGGCCCTGGGGATGCCACTGCTCAGAGAACAGGTGAGACAAGAAGGCGATGTTAGGCGAAGCCGCGGCGGCTCCCCAACTGTGAGGCTCACCAGCCACCAGGGGGCAGACAAGGATCACAGGAGGCTGTCTTCAACGACTTGAAGTGATAAAAGTAATAATATATAATTGCGAGAATGAATAATAGCAGGCATAGCTGTGTGAGTCGATAGCATCTTGTATGTTGTATAGGCATGCAATCATTTTAATCCAACATCAATCATCAAATAAAGTTGATTTGAATCTGAATTTAAAACGGTATCAATTATATCTTTTTTGTAAAACACCAATATACCTCTGCATACAACCAGATCTCAATTTTGGCATTATTTTTGAAAATATGAAAATTTTGTTGATTTTGAATTGGAAAATACATCCACGATAATTCACCAACTACAAGGCCTGTTTTGTTTGATTAAACACATTTAAATTGTGTTTGTCATTTCCAGTGGAAAGTGTTGTTCGCCTGTGGAGGTTCAATGCACTCCTCATGCCTGATGCCTCGAGACATTGCAGGTGAGGGAGTCACATCCAATTTGTATTATGGAAGCAAACCAAAACACACAAATAAATACACACTAATAAAAAATAAATACCTCAATAAGGCACTTACACGCGCACACACACACACACACACACACACACACACACACACACACACACACACACACACACACACACACACACACACACACACACACACACACACACACACACACACAATAGTGTGTCAGGAGCCTGGGTCAGTGTTGTATGAATAACTGAGGCACTACAACGTCCCTGGAACAATGAGGCTGATTCAGGGTCTGAGCCCAGATGTCATGCCTACTGTGCCTTCTCTGCCTGTGCCTCCAAATGGAAAGAATACTTAACATACTTTGGTAGATAGTTAGAGAGACACAGATAAACAAGACACAAAGGGGAAAGAGCAAAAGAGGGAGCGAAAGAGAGAGAAATTGAGAGAGAGAAGAAAGAGAGAGAGAAATAGAGCGAATAATGAAAGCGAGACTTCCCATTTTATATAAATTCCTCTAGTCCTTTTGTTTGTGTTCATGAAAGATGGTCAAAGTGGCACCCTGCACAGGAATGAACACAACTACAAAAGGTATTTGTGTGTGTGTGTGTGTGTGTGTGTGTGTGTGTGTGTGTGTGTGTGTGTGTGTGTGTGTGTGTGTGTGCGTGTGCGTGTTGGTATGAACCTCAGCCCAAGCTGTCGGCAGACCACCTCTGCGTCTCTGTCGTCCCACTGGTCGTCACACACGGACCCCCACTGGCCCCCGTGGAAGACCTCCACCCTGCCCTCCGACCCAGAGACACCCCCCACCAGTCGCACCGGGACCACCACTGTACACACACACACACACACGTACACACACACGCACGCACGCACACACACACACACACACACACGTACACACACACATACACACACACACACACACACACACACACACACACACACACACACACACACACACACACACACACACAAAAGCATGTATTAGCCATGGGGTAAGTGTAACAGGTGTACAAAAAGTGCAATGCAGTGAAGGGAAATGAAAGATATTGACAGAGAGAGAACGATGAGGACAAACCGACAGACTGGTGCTGACAGAATGACAAATGGGGTAAGACAGGTAGCCACAGAGCTAGAGGAAAGACGCAGAGTAAGGCTGACAGACAGACAGGTCAACAGATTCATGGACCGGTAGGGACATACAGGTCGATTTGACCGACGGAAGACAGACAGACAGACAGACAGACAGCGGACCTTGTTGTTGGCTGCAGGTGACGGCCGCGGCCATGGGACACTCCCCTCCGTTCCAGGGGGTCCTGGGGCACTGCAGCAGGTCTGGCTCCGCCCCCTGGCAGTGGACTGCCCCCCAGTGGAGTCTGGCCACGCCCAAAAGAGAGAGGGCTGTGGTCCGCGCCTGACCTGTGAACCTGGGAACACCCACCTGAAATTACCAGCAGGTTTGATCTCCAGGATGTTGGTCTTTAGGGGGTTGAGGGCCCCCTCGGTCTATTCTAGGAGGGGCACCAGAGTGGAAGAACTAAGGAAATGATACAGAACATAACAGCTGGGGTTGACCCGTAGTTTTCAACAGGTCCAGGTTGTTATGCACGTTAGTAGAGTGAATTAAATACAGGCCATACATGCATGTGTGACACATATCACAAAGGCAACATAGCTCAATGATCCATGTTTAACGATGATCTAACATTTGTTTTATAGTGCTTCGGCTGTCATTCCAGACACTTTCAGCTCCAGTGATTGAACGGATAATAGTAGTTACTAGTAGTTATAACCAATTAAGGGTTTCATTATAGCCATCGTAAAAGCAGATTGCTATCATTCCATTTTGCGGGAGTATGTCGCCATTCTGGTGTTCACTTTTACTGAAGGGTTACGTGACTATGAGGGCCCCAGAACATGTACGTACCAGTGTTGTAATCTGTGTCACATATCCTCGAACCTATCCCCCTAACCTATTCCCCTAACATATCGTCAGTGCAGAGACCACCTCATCACCACGCTTTCCTCCTCCCACACCCCAGCCTAGGGAGAAGGCACCTCTGCTTCACGGTAAGAATGACCTCAACGCATGCCACCAACGTGTGTGTGTGTGTGTGTGTGTGTGTGTGTGTGTGTGTGTGTGTGTGTGTGTGTGTGTGTGTGTGTGTGTGTGTGTGTGTGTGTGTGTGTGTGTGTGTGTGTGTGTGTGTACACACGCATGTGATTGTGTTTATCTATGTGTGTATGTGTGTGTTTTTGCATGTGATTGTGTGCATGTAAGTTTGTATGTCTGTGTGTCTCTGTGGGTCTGTGTGTTTGTACACGTGCATGTGTGTGTGTACGTGTGTGTGTGTGTGTGTGTGTGTGTGTTTGCATGTGTTTGTGGGTGTGAGGGTGGGTTTCAGAGGGGTTGAGTGAGTGTGTGCGTCTGCGAGAGTGAGATTTAGAGCGGTCGAGTGAATGTGTGCATGTGTGAGTTTGAGAGCGGGTTAGTGAGTGTGTGCGCGTGTGAGAGCGAGTTTGAGAGCGGTTGTTTGTGCGTGTGTGTGTGTGTGTGTGGAAGGTAAATATCTGGACTGCACTGAACGGCTTTAGAGAGCTCATGGAGACAACGAGGTTGGAATGCAGGGGTCACCCTAATGTAAAATACAATGACTGCTTGTGAGGGGAGAGAAGGACAAGAACCCGAGGAGGACCGTAAAGGAGAAGGGGAAAGACCGGTGCATGCATATGATAATAAAGACAAATGAGACAAGAGACAGAAATAGTTGACAAAACATGACGCATCATTTAATTATCATCACTGGAGGCGTGCCCCACAAGTGAATCATCATGTGTATCATCATGTATTTGACTAGTTTACTTCACTGTATAAATTTAACATTGTGTCCATAATGCATTTTCAGATTATCTCCAACATACCCTTAAAGGACTTGTAAGGACTTGTTTCTGTGTGTTTCACGTGTGGTTGGTTATATGTGCTGCTGTTGACAATATGTGCAACAAGTGTGAATTAGCATGAGAGCAAGAGAAAACGCCCAAGAATGTCTAAGTTAATTTGTTATTGAGCTTGTGTTTGTGCAAGTGTGTGTGTTGTGTGTATGTGTGAGTGAGTGAGTGAGTGAGTGGGTGAGTGTGGGTGAATGAGTTAGTGAGTGTTTGTGTGTGTGTGTGTGTGTGTGTGTGTGTGTGTGTGTGTGTGTGTGTGTGTGTGTGTGTGTGTGTGTGTGTGTGTGTGTGTGTGTATATGTCTGCTTGTGTGTAAGTGAGTGAGTATGCCTGTGTGTGAAGGTGTGTATGTGAGTGAGTGAGTGAGTGAGTGAGTGAGTGAGTGAGTGAGTGAGTGAGTGAGTGAGTGAGTGAGTGAGTGAGTGAGTGAGTGAGTGAGTGAGTGAGTGAGTGAATGAGAGTGTGTGCGCCTGCGTGTGTGTGTGTGAGATTGAGTGAACTTGTGTGTCCATGGTCCAGTGACTATGTCTGAGGTGTCTGTCTGTGTGAGTGCCAATGTGTGTGCTTACATGCAGATCTACGGCAGCATCTTCATAAGCCCAGTCCTGGATGCAAATGGGCCTCGTTTTCAAAACATGACGCATAATTTAATTTTCATCACTGGAGGCGTGCCCCACACGTGAAACATCATGTATATCATCATGTATTTGATTAGTTTACTGTACTGTGCAAACGTAACATTGTGTACATAATGTATTTTCAGATTCTCTCCAACACGCCATTAAGGGACTCGTAAGGACTTGTTTGTTTCACGTGTGGTTAATTATATGTGCTGCTGTTGACAATATGTGAATCTTGTGTGTTTTTAAACGGGTTTGAATTAGCATGACAGCAAGAGAAAACACCCAAGTGTGTATGTGTGTGTGTGTGTGTGTGTGTGAGATTGAGTGAACGTGTGTGTCCGTGGTCCAGTGACTATGTCTGAGGTGTCTGTCTGTGTGAGTGCCAATGTGTGTGTTTACATGCAGATCTACGGCAGCATCTTCATAAGCCCAGTCCTGGATGTAAATGGACCGCTAGACCCCCCCCCCCCCACCCACACACACACACACACACACACACACACACACACACACACACACACACACACACACACACACACACACACACACACACACACACACACACACACACACACACACACACACACACACCTCCCTTCAGTTAGACTTCCACCAAGCCGTGTGTGTGAGAGTGAGTTTGAGAGCGGGTGAGTGAGCGGGTGTGTGTGTGTGTGGAAGGTAAATATATGGGCCGCATGGAGCGGCTTTAAAGAGCTCATGGAGACACATAGGATGGAATGCAGGGGTCACCCTAAAGTAAAATACAATGAGAGCTTGTGAGGTGAGAGAAGGACAAGAGGAGGAACGTAAACGAAAAGGGGAAAACCTAGTGCGCATGCGATAATAAAAAGTAAGGAGACAAGAGACAGAAATAGTTTTCAAAACATGACGCATAATTTAATTATCATCACTGGAGGCGTGCCCCACAAGTGAATCATCATGTGTATCATCATGTATTTGATTAGTTTACTGTACTGTGTAAACGTAACATTATGTCCATAATGTATTTTCAGATTCTCTCCAACACGCCATTAAGGGACTCGTAAGGACTTGTTTCTGTGTTTGTTTCACGTGTGGTTAATTATATGTGCTGCTGTTGACAATATGTGCATCTTGTGTGTTTTTAGACGAGTTTGAATTAGCATGAAAGCAAGAGAAAACGCCCAAGTGTGTAATGTGTGTATGTGCGTGTGAGAGAGAGTGAACGTGTCTGTTGTCCAGTATCTATATCTGAGGGGTCTGTCTGTGTGCGTGTCCATGTGTATGTTTACATGCGCCACTCTTCCTCACCCCTTGCCCAGCTGTCGGCAGACCACGGCAGCGTCTTCATCAGCCCAGTCCTGGCTGCAAATGGACCCCCAGATCCCCCGCAGGTAGACCTCCACCCGGCCGTCCAACTTGGAGCGTCCCCCCAGCAGACGCACTGATCCTGGGGAGAGAAATAGGGGAGGATGACCAGGTCTTCATGAACCACATTGAGGCTGGTAAATGTGTCTGTGAGCCTCTGTATTCCCCATTTCCAATATGGGATTCATGAAGTATTATTTTATAATTTATCTTCTTTGTGGATTTTCTGATGTAATAGACAAACTTTCCTATCCATGTCTCGTTACTTCACAAAGCAGCGATAATGGCACTCAGAAAGGGCTAAAACATCTCCAATAGACCTTTTGAGAAATACAAAGTACAACTACATATTTTCTGGAAGAAGATCAGATGAGGATGCGGGCTCAGGGTGCCTGATATAATCCAGATTGATGAACCTGATGAATCCATATTGATTTAACAGTATTGATCAATCTATATAGATCGACCTATATTTAATCAATCACTAGCCTATTGATTAATCACTGGACAAATAACTGCCTGTCAATCGTTCTCTTTTGTCAAAAGTCCCTGTTCAGTTTATTTTTGTTTTGGGCGTCTCCACAGAGAGGTCGAGATTGTATGATTCACAACCAAGTTATTATTCTCTTTTGTTATAGACAACTTCCCTAATGTTTGACATTATCCGATGCCTATTGTCATGTGTTGACTCATTGGTAACCAAGGTGTAGGAGCCCGAGGCAAATATCTTGTGCTCAACAGCCCGGCTAAAAATGCGCCTGTTTGGGCTTGTCATGCCCTCGCGCAAACCTGAACCACGACTGACGCATAAGAGGTGGTCGTGAGGTTTCACGTCTTCAAACTATTTGGCCTGGCAAGATCGGCTTGATAGTCACCATCATTACTATCTGCATCAGAGGAACAAAAATAACACGCACTGAGGGTTGCACGCTTACCTTGTTTACAGTCGCAATAGCCCCAGTCCACTCTGCCCCTGGTGTTGTTGAAAAAGCACCAGGGTCGGATCCGACCGTCGGGGTTCCGGCAGTGGTTGTGATCCCCGACCCCTTTACCCTGGTACCGATCCTTAAATCCCGCCACTTGGCTCCAGTTCATGCACCGAGAACCGGACTCGGTGACATCTATCGCCCCTTGGTAGGATCCCTCTTTCCCACCGCGGCTTTGGACGCAGTCGGTGAACGGCGGGATAAACGAATGGACGTTGCTAAATACGCGACCGTTCATGGCCAAAAGTGCAAACGCGATAGTTACGAACGTCAACTCCATGTTTCCACTTCTCGATGACATGTTCATGAGTGTTCTTTAATTATATATCTAGGATACATATTGGTTGGAAAACGCTCCCCGCTCCAAAGAAGGGCTTCCCCAGTCCTGATGCTCGTGCTGTGGTGTGTGGGATGGATCGAGCGCTGCAGGCTGAGCGCCGGAGACACGCAGACGCGGATCAATGGGCCCCCCTGTACTGCAGGAGGGCCCGGGGAAAGTAGGAAGGGGGAGCGCTTCCCTTCGGACCTGGAGGTTGGATGCGAGTCGGTCTCTAATCAGAATCCAATTTGTAGCTCACTGAACTGATGAACGAATGGATGGTTGACTTTTTCAGAGCCTTTCCCATCGATTTTGTAAGTCTATGGGTTCCGCGTTGAATTCATGAGATATGTAGCATATTCAGTCAAATCATTAAAGGCCGATAACAATCCTGAAACAATTAAAAACAGGCTAGACAGACAAAGCCTAGATGGATAAATGTATAGATGGATATAAAGATATATATAGATGAATGGATAGATACAATCATATAAAAATACAAAGATATATACGTATATATTAGGTTGTATTTCTGTCACCACACTTTGTTTCCACAATTTGTGGATGAGGACGAATGTATGAAACAATTGTACAGCACTAGTAGGTATACAATTATCACTAGTATGCCTATTCTACCACTAGGCCTATAAAGTCCTACAATATATTACAATCCCATTGCATCAGGAGCGCATACCTGGTTAGAGATTTCCTCCCAGCACATGCCTCCTGTATCAGTAGGAAACAGCGCCCCGGTGGTGGTCTGGAACAAAGACATGTTAGCGTTTTACCATTGGAGGAGCGTCATGACGCAACATAGACGCGCCGGATAACAGTTTGTCATCATTGTGTCCACATTAGCTCCGGTTTATAGCCACAGTCCTGTTACTGTGATTAGCATTTTTGAACCACATTATTTGTCCCATCATTCTAAACAAAAAAGCGGCTGATGCAAAGCTGCAGTGCTTAAGAAATGAACAGTCGATTGCAAGAGATACGCAAAAAGCAGAAGCTTAGGCGACAGCTTTTGGCTCAACAGGTAACGTTGATAACAAACACTCCCGCCCTCCTCATCGTGCTACTCGCATAACATTGAGACAGCCGCCGATTATTTTGTCGCCAGAGGTACACTATTTACTGTATGCTACCGGATAACGAGTAGGTGTATTACACATCAATAACATACTAAAAATAACATCTCCGTACAGCTGGGAGCTGAAAGCGCTGATAGTATTGGCGCTGTGCTGAACAGTAAAGATGAACTGAAGGAGATCGAGGAGACCCGAGAGATTTCACGGTGAGATGCCTTGCCTTTCAATCATCGAATCACCTGGCTGTTATTTGTCCATTATTGCGTCCTTAGATGTTGATTCCTGGTTTGTAGGGCATCCCTGGACACATCGGTCCCGCCTTCCAAACGCAAAGCCACAGGGGAGGGAGATGACACAGAAGAAGACATCGACATAGTCATCAAGGTGACTTGAATCATCCACGTCCAAAGATACCCCCCCCCCCCCCCCCTATCTTGCCCCCGATGTGTTATTTAAAATACTATTTGTGCTGTGTGCATATAATGAGGGCTAAATAATTCTGTGTTTATTAAATTGCCCAGTTTATCGTCTAAAATGCATCTACATCTCTCATTTGGGATTGGTTTGTGTCTTACTCTTCATTGAGCTACCTTCAGTTTGTACTTCAGATATATTATGCTCAGCTGTATAGCACGTATCTGAAGTGTTGTCAACTGCATTACTCTAGGAAGAGGTGGAGTTGCAGCCGCCAGAAGAAAACAACCCATACGAGGAGGTCTACAAGGACTCAAGTACTTTCCTGAAGGTGAGGAAGCTGATTCTCTCTCTGTGCTCATGCTCTAACCCGTCATCTGTGAACTGCCCATTGACTCCATAGTCATGGTGAAACCATACATCACGATAATAAATGAACCGACAGAGTTGAGCAGCAGGGACATAATGTAGGCAGCGCCCTGCCTATATGTACTGGGTTTGACACACGCACACACACACACACACACACACACACACACACACACACACACACACACACACACACACACACACACACACACACACAGTCTAGTCATTGTGGGATAAGATGAGTTAGTCCTCCTGATCATTTGTACCTGACCTGAAGTGTCCGAATTTCCTGTGAAAACAAAATGAATCCATGTTGTCATTTGTTTCATTTTAGGGTACACAGAGTCTTAACCCACACAATGACTATTGCCAGCACTTTGTGGATACCGGCCATCGGCCACAGAACTTCATCAGAGATGTTGGTATGTCTATGTTCCTGCATGGTCGTGTTTTGTATGTCTACTTCCACGTGTGTGTGTGTGTGTGGGTTTGTCTTTTAATCTCTCTGCGATATTCAGGTCTGGCTGACCGATTTGAGGAGTATCCCAAACTGCGAGAGCTTATCAGACTGAAGGATGAACTCATCTCCACTACCAACACTCCCCCCATGTACGTATTTACAATCCGCTTATAGACGTTGTGTAGTTAATGTGTATAAATTCACATATTGTGTTTGGCTTTCCATACCAGCGCCACAACTCCACAAACACATCTCACACCTCACCCTTAGGCCTGCTAACGGGCACTTCGGCTTCACAAAAAGACCATAACATGCGTCCGAGACGTTTTGGGGAGACTGGCAAAAACATAGCATTTTCTCCTGTATTCGCTAAATAAAGGTCTTATTTCAGTAGTGATATAAAGGCACTTAAGCCCGGGAGCCTCTGTGTCTGTTCAGGTACCTACAGGCGGACCCGGAGCACTTCGACCTGCGAGACCTGAAGTGTAAGTTTGACGTGATCCTGCTGGAGCCACCCTTGGAGGAGTACTACAGGGAGTCGGGCATCAGCCACACAGAGCGCTTTTGGAACTGGGATGACGTACGTCTGGGTTGTTCTTCCGCCAGTCAGCTCTGTCTACTTCTGAGTGGGTTCCAAGTTGTTCAGGGCATCACACAGTTACTAGCGCAACATACAGTGTTAATGCTTGTAGTCTGGTTTGTGAATGCAAAGACAAAGTAAAGTTGATGCAGACAATATCTGACGTTATGAAAATGTAGATTTGCCCCAGAAAAGAGGTTTAGTAGCGATGCGCTTTATAGTTGATCGCACCTCCCATCTCTCCTCCTCCTTTTCCTCTCTCTCCCGCTGTCTGCCTTGCATGTGAAGATAATGAAGCTGGAGATTGAGGAGATATCTGCCCTGCGCTCCTTCGTCTTCCTCTGGTGTGGTTCTGGAGAAGGCTTGGATCTCGGCAGGATGGTACGCTAGCTCTGATTTATGATGAGCATTCAACCCACAGAAGTACTCCAGGATGTATGATGAGCATACAACACACAGAAGTACACCATGGTATATGATGAGCATACCACACACAGAAGTACAGCAGGGTTTATGATGAGCATAAATACAAAGAAGGTCTCCAGGATTTATGATGAGCATACAACACACAGAAGTACAGCAGGGTTTATGATGAGCATACCACACACAGAAGTACAGCAGGGTTTATGATGAGCGTAAATCACAAAGAAGGTCTCCAGGATGTATGATGAGCATACAACACACAGAAGTACACCAGAAGTATTAAGATGAGCATACATCATACAGATTTACAAGTAATGCATTGTAATGAGTATTTAACGCTTATTATTATGATTGATCAAAATAACACATACTTTCACTCAAATGCCATGTGACTAATGCTTCTGCATGGATGGAATGTCTTGTTGAAAACAATAGCTCCGTTAATGACATGCGTTATCTCCCGAGTGGCGGAATGTGCTGAAGGCATCCAGCCCTACGTTTAACACATTCTGATGGGCAGGTTTCTCTATCAGAAATTAGGCTTTTAAGTGAGGCCTCATGATGAACCCACATGATCTCCCAATACTTCTTAGTAGTGAGAAACACTCAACACCGTCCACCGCCCTGTGACCGCCTGATACCATGACAACCCGCTGACGGGCTGTGATGGAGCCTGTGTCGTCCCCCACTGCGGTGTTCAGGCCAATGGATGAGGCCCGGGTTAGCATCGGCTCCCTTTGTAATGCCTCTGCTATGTAGTGCATTTTCTTGGCTACACCCCTTGCCCCTGGGCTCGTCATGTATCTGTGGTGTTTCTTATCTCGGGATGTGTACGTCTTTGTCGCCCCGCAGTGTTTGAGGAAGTGGGGCTTCAGACGATGTGAGGATATTTGCTGGATCAAGACCAACAAGAACAACCCTGGCAAGACCAAGACCCTTGACCCCAAGGCTGTGTTCCAAAGGACCAAGGTACCAGGCAGCGCCATCGCCGTACCTCAACACTGTTACACCGCCATTACAATGATTGACTGAATGGAGTTAAGCCTTTCGATGTGATGAACACGTGATGATGCTCATACTGCAGGGCAATCGGTATTAGTTAGTACATTGATTGTTACTTAATATTTTACTCCACAACTGATTCAATCAGTCATTTGCTTTTGGCCGCCCGAAAGGAACAGAGCAGCAGTTGGCCTCGCTTGTAAGAACATTCGTCCCATCTCCAGGAACACTGTCTGATGGGGATCAAAGGCACGGTCCGACGCAGTACCGACGGGGACTTCATCCACGCCAACGTGGACATCGACCTGATCATCACGGAGGAGCCGGAGATGGGCAATGTGGAGAAGCCCGTGGAGATCTTCCACATCATCGAGCACTTCTGCCTGGGCCGACGGAGGCTCCACCTGTTCGGCAGGGACTCAACCATCAGGCCTGGTGAGAGCACTACAGAGGACCCCATGTGAGATTGGTCGGCTGCTGTCCGCACAGCTTTAGTGCGGAGCAGAGTTTCCGTTGTCCGGTAATTACCGGTCATTGAACCGGAAAGAAAATGAGGAGGACCGAAAATTCGAAATGTCTCCGGTCAGAATGGCCAATAATTCTCTTCTTTTAATATGCTACAGTGGTCATTTGTTTAGCCAATTCATGTTAAACAATGAGGGTTTTGATTGACCCGACCCGGCCCGCCGATATTTCCCACCACTATCCTTGGGTGGGGCCGGGCCTTTGATCAGGCGTGTTTTTTTTTTTTTTTTTTATATAAAATCATTGGCCTAATCTGAGGAGAAATAATAATAATAATGGATTGAATTTATATAGCGCTTTTTTCTAGACACTCAAAGACGCTTTACAATGAAGGGGGTACCTCACAAACCACCACGCATGTGTGTGTAGCACCCAATTGGGTGATGCACGGCAGCCAATCTGCGCCATAACGCTCACCACACACCAGCTTGAGGTGGTGTGTGTGGTCAGACAATTATACAGGAGGATGCTTAGGGGGCCAGATTGAATGAGCCTGATTGGGCCAGAACACCGGGGAAACCCCTAATCTTTGCGATAAGTGCCCTGCGATCTTTTATGACCTCAGTGAGTCAGGACCTCGGAGGAGATGTCATGAACAGAAATATTATAGATGCCATAAACAGAAATATTATAGGTCTTTATTACACGGGTCTTCTCAATGCCGTGGAACGCTCCGTTCACTTGCATGGGTAGTAGTCCGGTAACTTGTCAACCCCAGCGTCTTTGGCTGCTAAGCGACGTCAACGTCTTTGGAGGACTATTTCACTGCTGATCAACTCTACGAATGCTGGTAACGAGTAAATTGTAAAAAGACACACCATGTGTCTTTTAAAAAAAAAAAATGGCAAGTAGCCGTGTAATAAGCTGGATAATGTATAGAACGTCGCCGGTCATTATCGAAAATAAGCCCCTACATATATATTTAGCAGAGTAGGCCTAAGTAACATGTGTACAGAGTTACACATGTATTAAAATAAATGTCGGGTTGAGATCGGGCTCGGGCTCATAACTACAGTTAATGTGTCGGGCCGGGCTCGTGCACGGGCTCGGGCCGGTGCAGGCTTGTTTTTCTGGGCCCGATCTAATCTCTAAAAAAGACTGCTCAGCGAAGCCGCCTTGGGGAAGGAAGAGTCAGCAGCGGCACGCTTCTCAGCTGCCAAATATCAAAAGAAGTAAAAAAGAAAAGAAAAACGTTAAAATGAAACCTTCCAGGTCACCTGACCGGCACCAATTTTTTTCGTGCGGAAACCCTGGTCTAGAGGCTACAACAGGGTGTGTACGGGTGAGGCAGGAATTTGGATGCGCATGCCATAGGTCGTTTAAGGTTGAAAAGGACAGAGTTTACATGGAGCCGCTCCCTGGACCCGCTAGCCGGCTTGTCTGCGAGCTATTTAAATAGCACTGAGGAATGCCCCGTGTGTCTTCTACAGTCAATAGGTGACGGCGTTGGCAGAGGGGAAAAACACTCTTGGTTTGCATATGTCCTTTTAAGCACTGCAACAAGGTGTTCCTGGGTTAAATTCACCAGGGTAGAATACTAGCCACTCCCTTTGTGCCCGCTATTGTCGCCTATGGCAAGTCCGTCAAAACCTTGACAGCGAAATTGCAGCAGTAAACATTGAAACCAAAAAAAACATGTTGACGACTAGGGCTGATTGTGTGGAGGTGACGTAAAGATACAGTGTTCTCCAGTGAGTTTGTGGGGCCTGGGGGGGGACTTGACGTAATTTGTTGTATTCCTGATAATGGCACATGGAGTCACGGTTACCCTGTGATTATGTTGTGTGGCTAATCACGATCACTCCTTCGCTAGGCGCTCTAATCTAATCCTACTCCCTTCCATCTCCATCCCTCTCTTCGTCTCCCTCCCATCTCTATCTCTTCTCTATCTTTGTCTCCCCCCCAGGCTGGCTGACTGTAGGGCCCACACTGACCAACAGTAACTTCAACGCCGAGGCGTACGCGTCTCACTTCACCGTGCCCAACATGCACCTCTCAGGCTGCACGGAGGACATCGAGCGGCTGCGGCCCAAGTCTCCGCAGGCCAAGCTCAAGTCGGACCGAGGCGGAGGGGCCCCGAGGGGGGGCCGCGGGGGGCCTAACGCAGGGCGCGGCGGGGACCGGGGCCGGGAGAGGAACAGACCCAACTTCCGGGGAGACAGGGGAGGAGGAGGGGGGTTCAGGGGCCGGGGGGGGCCACACCGGGGCTTCCCACCTCGTTAGGGCCCTGGCCTCGTTTAGCGTTGTGTGGTAGTCCTACGGACTGTTATTAACATGTGATTCTTTTTTATTTCTTTTTTTTTTTTCTTTTTACATGGGTCACTCTGTGCAAGTACATTTTTTTTTTTTTATGTATGTTTATACACAAACACGCAAAATGTTTTTACGTGATCACTTATGAATAAATTCACAATTCCTTCTTTTTCTGCACACATTTGTGTTTCAATCTCTTATTATATTGTATTCTGGTTTGTGGTTAAACATAGATGAGTTAAGCTGTGGTGTTCATTCACAGCACTAGTGGGCAGTGTGATGCATATTTTGACTGGTACCAATATCGTTAGTTAAAGTGACGCAGTTTTAATAAAAGCAAAACTCTTCAGGAAGTATAATCATTTTAGAAAGTGGAACGCTTTATTCTGCTTTGGGTCAGACGTATGCCTCGAGTCAAAGTGGTCGGCCTTGGATTAATCATTAAACTGTTGAGACTAGAGAGGAGAGGAACAAGAAAAATTTACTAAAAATGCCTTATTTTCAATTCCTTAAATCCTGTCTTGCTTGGTTGTATCAGTCACCAGTTAGCTATCGTGTTCCTGTATTTACAGAAACCGAGTGAATTCTGATGAGTCCTTCAATTATTATAAGCCTCCATCCTTAGCTATACAGTATTAAAAGATGCATAATGAAGATTAATTGGATGAAATCAAAATGATTGCTGTATTGATATCCCACATAAACGGCAATAATATGAGTTAATTTAATCATTGAATTAATTATAATTCAACCAATTTAATGTGTTATCAAGCCACCTGTTATAGTCTAGGCTAATTTAATTATTACAATAGGAGTCATAATTATATGCAGGCTATGTGTAAATCGACATATCTAAATATATATATATTTATAGACCACTTGTGTTGGCTTAAATACAGGTCAGGGGGCCATTAACTTCCCCTGCCCATTACTTTGGAGGTTGCAAGCACGTTAATTATAGTCCGTGAGTTGAACAAATATCAGAACTTGAGTCTGAACTACTACTTAAATGTTATAGAGCCAGGTCAGGGGCATTAGGTTTGAACAAAAGGTTAGGAATGACACGTTCTCCTTTAAAGGTCACCTTCCCCAGCCGACCGCTGAAAGTACACTTACTTACCAAGTGGAAGGACACGAGCGAACTGCGAAATGGAAGTAATAACCCTTCGCCACTTTGTGCGATTTAGGGTTAACCTAAACCCTATTAAATAATCTATAAATGTCTTATGAACACCATTAGTAAATGATTACCAGGCACATTGGCTTGTTAATTAGGTTCATGAAGTTCATTATTATTGCATTAACCTTTCATCAGATCATAAAACGTCACTTGACGTAGACCACTAGGGAAAAAGGGAGAGAGGTCACTCAGTCAACTTAATGCTGAATACACATCTGTCACCTGAGATCATTAGGACGTTTTTGGTATTTTTTGAGTCTGAGTCCTTCATGTTTTGAACAAATGGGTAGAAATGCCTACATGGCGGGTTCTTCTTAACAGGACCACTTCCACAGCCAACTACTGGAGTGCTTTAAACTACAAATGGGAAGGACAGAGCGACGCCTCAGGCCTGCATCGAAGCACACCTCTCCCACTAGGGGCGATTTAGGCGCTAAAGGTTCCTGCTGCAACTGGAAAACCACACCAAAAGTAGGCAAAACAACATAGGTCATAAAATATCCCTCAACTTAGACTAAAAGTGAAAAAATGACAAAGGTCACACAGTCCCTTTAAAGCTCAAAACACACCTCCATCCCATCAGAGCATATGGAACTTTTAGATTTTTTGGAAGACAAGACACAAAATTCTTCTGTTCAGGAAGCCAAATTTGCATTTACATTTAGGGCATTGAGCAAAGGCTTTTATCCAAAGCAACTTACAATCTAAATGCTGTATAGATCCATGTGCAAAAAGATCTGTGTCTGTGCGTCATCACAATGCAATTCTTGAAACATATTTCAGAACTGGTTGGACGAAAAAGCTTTTGAATAGTCCTCTTGTGTTGTACACATATGTCTGCTCAATATGGGCAGTTGTAATGTGAATGTCTATGTTGTTTTTACTGGTGTTAACAGTGCCGGTTCAATTACCACTGTCTGACATCCACAGACTATTAATAGTTCACTTGACCATCAAGCATCTGATCTGAATCTTTATCTTTAAAATGCTCCTTAAAAAATAGATCCTTAATTTACTAAAAACTAAACATAAACTATTATCTGTCCTATCATTGTTTTATATCCCATTAAACTTCCTTGTAAATCGGGTTTTTCTTCTCCAATTTTATACCCTCAGCAACAAGGGGAAAACTGGCTAAATGTAAAAAAAATGGCTGGCACCAAATGGCTTCCATCAAATCACTCAACACGTCCTATGTGTACACACACAATGAATTGAAACTGATAAAGTCCGTTTTTTCAATCCAACAAAGGTTAAGATGAATCATTGTCTGAGAGTGACGTTTAAATCAAGAGGAGGTTGAATAGATAAAAGTTACATAAAAGTATGCTCCCTGGCCTGGCTGGCCACATGCTGCTCGATGTGATCTGGGACAATAGAGAAAATTAGTCTTTCTGTGGGACTTTGGGGTCCTTGTCCAAGGTACTGAACTCTGTGCTTTACTGCTGAAACATGTCAATCTCCAAAATCAGACCTTGTCCGATAGCAGAGCAGACAATGTGAAATGGGAGATAACGGCTTCATATTTGTCTCAACTGATAATGTTGCTGGACTGGCGGGGATCTGTAAGACAATCTCGGCCAGCAGTAGTAAACTAGAAAAGTGTCTGTAACCGTTTCAAATCCTAACGTTTCAAGTCGACTGGCCACTGTTGAAATGCATGAATAAAAATACCATTCAAAAAGCTTGTTAGAATTTGATTCCCTTCCGTAAAATATCTCCATAGGCGCCACTCAGCCCCTTGAGGTTTTGGTTCCTGGCCCAGGCTCTGCTACAATTTAAGAATGATCAGGATTAACAAAGTAGCACGGTGCAATGTGCTGTAACTACTGCTAGCAGACGGATGTGTTTAACACTCTTTTAGCAGGTAGGCTAACTCAGCAATAAGCCGAAAGTGGTGGTTCTGTTTCATTACAGCAACAATAGAATATATAAAAAAATATTTCACAAACAGCTCAAACTTTATATTTTCAAGAATAAGGTGGAACGTGTAGCTTTTCCTCCTTCGTGTTGATGGCATGTGACGTACAAGCCTCGGCCTCCATAGTAGCGTGATTGTCCACGTACAGCAGTGGAAACGAAAGAGCGCGATTGAGAAAATCAATCGGTTTGGTTTTTTATCTGGTTACTCAAAACTGTGACGACCCATAGCAGACTTGAGACGCTAGCTAACGTCATTAGCCACCTGAAACGTTTTTTGTTATGAGTGCCGAAGGCAGTCACAAAATAACAAAGGAAGGAATTTCCTGTCTCATGTGGAATCGTGCCATCAGTTCCTCTGTGACATTCCAACTGTATAGTACACAGACGTTCATGTGTCACTCAGAGTCTCTGGTTAAAGTGGAGGCAATAGGCTGTGGCCACTCCTATGAACTTGACCTGTGGATACAGCCTTTGTTATTGATGAATCATGTAATTATCGTAACCGTTCATAAACATTAAAGGTCAAGCACTGGTACCTTTATAAAAAGAAAGCAACATACAAAACGAAACCTTACATTTAATAAAACTACAGATAGAAAGGGCTTAAGGGCAAAATAAAAAATCAATCGTCAGTTTCAAATATTCACGTATTATTACGTACGGAAGAAGGTAGGCTATACCTTTTACCTTTTTTTCATGGTAAACGTTAGATTTACAATTTGTTAATGATATAAACCCCCTACAATGATTATCACAGTTGGAACATGCCCAGCTCTACTAATTTGGTTGATAAAAGGTTGATAAGATACATTTGAGTTGATCAACCTGTGTACATTGTTTTGGTGCTTTTGTATCATTGTGCATGTAAACTTTTGCTATGAATACGAACAAGAGGTGTGCTCTTTGCGACGAAATTCTAAAGAGTACAGGAAACTTCATAGTTTATAATTATTGAGTAAATCTTTTTTATTATGAGCAGTGGCCCATCCTGTTTTTGCACGCTCTACGTCACAAAGCTCATGTGATTAAAAGAAAAACAAAACAACGGCACAACTACGTCCTTTCTGAACCATGCAGATGTCAAAACACATTAGGTCAACTGATCTACTCATAACTTCCTTGTTAGATGGAATTCTTACCTGTCCTCAGGCCCGGTTCTACGGGGGTGCATAAGCATGCATTGCACCCCCAATTTTTTTTTTTGCACCCTCAATTGAAAAAGAAATAAATAAAAAAAATTAAATATGATAAAAATAATAAAATACTTGCTCACAAAACAAATTGTAATTAAACTTGTGACAGTATCCATTGAATACCGTTGAGATATGAGCGTCCAACATCACTCTGACTGTTCACCAAACTGACAAAATTATTAATTAATTATTTATGTATGGTGTTTTGTTTATATGTTGCTTGGCAACAGTCCGCTCAGTGGGGAATGGGGATCTATTTTTGTTGCTGGAAGCAATTTCATTCGTTTTTTATATGATTAAATAATTAAACAAATCACAATCTATTGTCAATCATTATTATTAACAGTACATTTTACTAGTATAACTGTTCTCCACATCACAAGACATGATATGATACCATCTTTTAAGCACAGTAAATGATTGTTGTCCCAACATGTCAGTAGAACTACGCAGAAGTGCTTGTCTATGGTAGAAAGGCCTGTGTGTAAAAAAGCGAAGTCTGAACTGAAGCTGGGTAGCTGGTTTTAGTATAGTACTGGTGCACCCCCTGTAATCTCAGATGCACCCCAAGGCATTCTGTTCTGGAACCGGGCCTGCCTGTCCTTCAGGTATCGACCATCCTATTGGATGCGTTTGAATACATTTGGGTGTGTAAAAAGGAAGTTGACTTGCTCCTTTACTATTCTCTGTATATTATACATATCTCTTTAACCAAATTATACTAATGCCACTCACTTACTGTTAATCAGCTGTCAATAAGTTGAGCTTGAAAGCAATAGAAAAAACTGAAATTCTCTTACTTGGACCAACAAACACAATATGCTTTTAAACAATATTGGGATTCCAACTTCCTTGATTAAGTCAGATGTCTCAAGTCTCTGTGTTATCGTAGACTCTGATCTGAAGACAAAGGTCCCACATTAGCAAGGTAACCAACACAGCCTTGTATTTCAATTCAATTTTATTTGTATAGCCCTTAACCACTGGTACAGTCTCAAAGGGCTTAACAGGGCATTTATTTATGACAACCTCAAGACCCTAGCCCCCAAGAGGGCAAGAAAACTCCCTGAAATAGCGACAAAGAAATCTTGAGAAGGTTTGCACATTGAGGGTTGCACACATATGTACAGGCAAAACATTTTAAATCGGTAATGGCGTGCTGGCCGGTTAACAATAAGGAGAGTCCAGTAGGGTGACCACCCGTCACGCGTAGCGCGTGCGCGCACAGTGTTTTGAAGCCCAACCATGCGTCCCTCAAATTGAGACCGTGTCACGCGAAATCAATGCTTGCTCAAAAAAAAGTTGGTCGCTCTCTATATCCTGGAGCCCCAGGCAGCCAAACGAACATTACTTGACAGTTCAGCACGCTACTGTTGCCACACCCACCTCTCAGTTGAACTGCTGACTAGGTTCTTGTCAACTTTTTCGTTGTTGTCATGACAGCGCACGCACGTGCTTACCAACCAGACACACATTCGAAAAATGGAGGAAGAGACTGAGTCTGAGGCACTGCCAATTCCAATTAAAAAGGTGAGGAGGTGTGGTTAAAGTAAATCGGGAGTGGAAGTGCATCTGTATTATGAATTTTAATTTAGAAAAAAATACACATTGGTTGGCCTATACCTGAGCATACATCAGTAATCACACATGTTTAGGGGAATAGGACATTATAAATATACCATGTAAGTGGTATGTGCTAGAAATGGCTAAACCACTAACAGTGAGTCTGCCCGTGAGGTGGGGGCACCGCCGCGCCAGGCAGTGTCCCCCATTGTCCCCCCGAAACATACCCCTTGTCCCCCCTTGGGCTTATTAGCAGGTGGTCACCCTAGAGTCCAGGCATTCAGTTTTAGTCACTGTGATAGGCCAGGCCTCCAGTCGTGGTCACCGCAACATGATAGAACAGACAGAATGAGGAATTAGAAGGGAAAAGTGCATGCAAGAAATGTAGACTACTGCTCATTAATACTGGCTCATGATAGGCCCCCCGATCGGCGTAGGCCCAAGACAATGTGATTTTTTGTTTTGGGCTTACAAAAATCAGAGGCCTATCATGAGCCAATAAAAAAGGGGGCCACTAGCTGGGAGATCCCCATTGGAAGATCCCCTCTCAGGGGGCCTACAACACTCCAGGGCCCAATGGCAGTTGATGCAGGCCTGCAGATAGGGTGCTCGATAGGCGAAGGCTAGGCCAGCTCCTGAAGACTGGAGGGGCAGAGAAGGACTATAAGGAATGAGGAATGAGGTCCTTCAGGTAGGATTGTGCTAATCCATGCAAGGCTTTATAGGTTAGCAGTAGCACCTTAAAATCCAATCTGGCAGTTATTGGTAGCCAGTGTAGCGGTAAGAATATAGGGGTGATATGATCAAGTTTTCTCGTTCTCGTCAATAGTCTAGCTTCAGCATTCTGTACAAGCTGGAGGCCTCTCGTGATATAATAAGGAAGACCAGAGAGCAAATAATTAGAATAATCCAGTATTGATGATATACCGTACATAAATGCACAAATAAGTGTTTTTGCATCTGCTGCAGATAAGATTGGTCTGTTTTTACAATATTTCCCAGATGAAAGAATACAATTCTATCTATACTTTTCACATGTTTGTCAAAACAGAGCAAAGGGTCAAAGAAGACACCAAGATTTTTAACAATGGAATTTTTACGGGATGACCGAGCAATCAAAACATAGCGAGACTGATTCAAATTTTCTTTGGTCTTGCTTTGGACCAATGATTATCTGCTCCGTCTTCCCAGTATTGAGGTTCAGGTAGTTCAGGGACATATTATCATGTTAGAAAAATTGCCACGTCCGTTTTGAGGGGTTTGGATGCTGAGAAATGAATGCATGACTGCTACAATGTCCTTTTTACTGGCCTCCCCAAGAAGCCAATAGAGAGGCTCCTACTCGTTTGAAAGTCTTGAAGTCTTATAAGAACCAACTAAGAAAAAGAGAGCATTCTAATGTATGAACCTTTTTAACTGAGTTTCTTTATTTTTTTACCTTTTTGTGTGGTTCTGCTGGTCAGGGTGTTCCGCCTCGGGCCACCCATTCCTTGAAACTTTCCTAAAACATTCCCAATCTAAACTCTGCAAGATACCTTGACAATGTCCAGTGGGAATTTAACTTCAGGGTCATAGGAAATCACTGGAGCAATTATAGACAGCTGAATGCTTGCTGACTGACTCAAAATGTTTAAGACCATTACCGTAAAGCAAGGCATCACAGCCACTAGGACAACATGACGTAACATTGACTGGAAAGGAACAGGTTGAAAATAGCAAATCATAGTCTACTGTAGTTTCAAGGAAGAATTTTCACATAGAAAAACACAGGTTAAACAAAACACTGAAAGGCTTAAGATAAGTTACAGGCAACCTTATTAATGTAAAACTGAAATCCCCAACCCTGGTCAGAACAAGTATATATATTTATATATACAGGTCCTTCTCAAAAAAATTGCATATTGTGATAAAGTTCATTCTTTTCCATAATGTAATGATAAAAATTTAACTTTCATATATTTTTGATTCATTGCACACCAACTGAAATATTTCAGGTCTTTTATTGTTTTAATACTGATGATTTTGGCATACAGCTCATGAAAACCCAAAATTCCTATCTCAAAAAATTAGCATATCATGAAAATGTTCTCTAAACGAGCTATTAACCTAATCATCTGAATCAATGAATTAACTCTAAACACCTGCAAAAGATTCCTGAGGCTTTTAAAAACTCCCAGCCTGGTTCATTACTCAAAACCGCAATCATGGGTAAGACTGCCGACCTGACTGCTGTCCAGAAGGCCATCATTGACACCCTCAAGCAAGAGGGTAAGACACAGAAAGACATTTCTGAACGAATAGGCTGTTCCCAGAGTGCCGTATCAAGGAACCTCAGTGGGAAGTCTGTGGGATGGAAAAAGTGTGGCAGAAAACGCTGCACGACGAGAAGAGGTGACTGGACCCTGAGGAAGATTGTGGAGAAGGGCTGATTCCAGACCTTGGGGGACCTGCGGAAGCAGTGGACTGAGTCTGGAGTAGAAACATCCAGAGCCACCGTGCACAGGCGTGTGCAGGAAATGGGCTACAGGTGCCGCATTCCCCAGGTCAAGCCACTTTTGAACCAGAAACAGCGGCAGAAGCGCCTGACCTGGGCTACAGAGAAGCAGCACGGGACTGTTGCTCAGTGGTCCAAAGTACTTTTTTCGGATGAAAGCAAATTTTGCATGTCATTCGGAAATCAAGGTGCCAGAGTCTGGAGGAAGACTGGGGAGAAGGAAATGCCAAAATGCCTGAAGTCCAGTGACAAGTACCCACAGTCAGTGATGGTCTGGGGTGCCATGTCAGCTGCTGGTGTTGGTCCACTGTGTTTTATCAAGGGCAGGGTCAATGCAGCTAGCTACCAGGAGATTTTGGAGCACCTCATGCTTCCATCTGCTGAAAAGCTTTATGGAGATGAAGATTTCATTTTTCAGCACGACCTGGCACCTGCTCACAGTGCCAAAACCACTGGTAAATGGTTTACTGACCATGGTATTAATGTGCTCAATTGGCCTGCCAACTCTCCTGACCTGAACCCCATAGAGAATCTGTGGGATATTGTGAAGAGAAAGTTGAGAGACGCAAGACCCAACACTCTGGATGAGCTTAAGGCCGCTATCGAAGCATCCTGGGCCTCCATAAGACCTCAGCAGTGCCACAGGCTGATTGCCTCCATGCCACGCTGCATTGAAGCAGTCATTTCTGCAAAAGGATTCCCGACCAAGTATTGAGTATGCATTTGTTGTTTTGACGCATACATAAGTAGAGGGTGCACTGTCCTTTCTGCGCACACCCCTTCTGTGGTCGAAGAAAATATCCATGTTTGTTGCAGTTTTTGGAAGGGTTAGAAAAATATTGACATATATTTTTACATTTACATTTACATTTAGGGCATTTAGCAGACGCTTTTATCCAAAGCGACTTACAATAAGAACATTTGTCATAAGAAGTGCATCAATATATCGCTGTCGGTACAGAAAGGATGTTCATAGAACCAAGTGCAAGTACAACAATCGCTAGGCTAACCAATTCCCGTGTTACAGAAATGATAGCAGCTACTGCAGTTGCTACACAGTTAAGTACTATAATACAATACAATACAATACAACACAATACAATACAGTGTACAATGGTGGCCAGAAGGGGGAGGGTGGCTATGCAGTGTCGATGTGGACTCTGAACAGGTGGGTCTTGAGTCTTTTTCGGAAGATAGTGAGCGACTCTGCGGTCCTGAGAGCGGCAGGGAGCTCGGTCCACCACTGAGGTCCCAAAACCGAGAAAAGTTGTCACTTTGCTGAACGGCCTTTGCTAGCTCTTAGCGATGGCGGTACCAGACGTCCAGCTAATGTAGTTGAGCGGAGGGATCGAGCTTGGGTGTGTGGCTTTAGCAATGCTTGGAGGAAGGCAGGGGCAGTTCCATCGACTGCCTTGTATGCCAGTACCATCGTCTTAAATTTGATGCGAGCTACTACAGGGAGCCAGTGGAGGTCCCGGAACAGGGGGGTCACATGGGAGAACTTCGGTAGGTTGAACACGAGGCGCGCTGCCGCATTCTGGATGCGCTGCAAAGGTTTAATCGCAGAGGCAGGAAGTTCAACCAGGAGTGAGTTTCAGTAGTCGAGGTGGGAGACGACCAGTGATTGGACTAGAAGCTGAGCTGCTTCCCTTGTGAGGAAGGGCCGGATTCTGCAGATGTTGTAAAGTGCAAATCTGCAGGATCGGGCCACCGCAGTGATGTTTGCGGTGCAGCATAACTGATTGTCCAATACCACATCGAGGTTTCTGGCAGTTGGAGATGGAGATACAGTGATGTTCTCAACGGTGACCAGTAAGTCCATGTGTGGGCAATCATTCCCTGGGATTAGGAGGAGCTCGGTTTTGTTGAGGTTAAGCCTCAGGTGATGGGCAGTTGTCCAGGTGCTGACGTCTGCCAGACATTCCGATATGCGTGTTGCAATCAGGGCTTTATCAGATGAGGGGGAAGAGAGAAATAGCTGCGTGTCGTCAGCATAGCAGTGATAAGAAAAGCTGTGTGATGCAATTACCGAGCCCAGAGATCTGGTATAGAGGGAGAACAGAAGAGGCCCCAGTACAGAGCCTTGAGGGACACCAGTTTCAAGCGTGCAAGGTTTGGACAAGGAGCTATTCCATGTCACTTGATAGGTGCGGTTCGTCAGGTAGGATGTGAACCAGGAAAGAGCAGATTCAGCGATTGCCAAGTTCGGCAATAGTGGCAAGGAGGATCTGGTGGTTCACCGTGTCAAATGCTGCGTACAGGTCGAGGAGAATGAGAACCGATGAGAGGGACGAGGCTCTGGCAGCACGGAGGGACTCAGTCAGAGAGCCGTCTCAGTGGAGTGTGCCTTCTTGAAACCTGACTGGTGAGGGTCACGGAGGTTGTTAGATGAGAGATAGGAGGACAGTTGGTTAGCAACGGCACGTTCCAGTGTTTTAGACAGGGATGAAAGAAGAGATACCGGTCTGTAGTTCTGGATATCGGTGGTATTAAGAGTTGTTTTTTTGGGAAGAGGCTTTATTCTGGCAGTCTTGAAAGATGCTGGAACAATGCCTGAAGCGAGGGAGGAGTTGATAAATGAGGTGAGAAATTGCAGGATCTTGCTTGAGACATCCTGGAGGAGAGAGGAGGGGATAGCGTCAAGGGGGCAGGTGGTGGCATGGTTGTTATTGTTCTGTTGACCTCTTCAGAGGTGAGAGGGCTAAATTGGGTAAAGACAGAGGAGGGGATGGGAGGAGGGAAAATAGAGACAGGGATAAAAGAGGAGCTAATGTCCTTCACTTTCTGGGTAAAATAGGTAACTAAGTCATCAGCAGTGAGGCAGGAAGGAGGTGGGGGTGAGGGAGGGTTGAGGAGGGACGAGAACAGGGAGAACAGTTTCCTGGGGTTTGAGGCAGAGGAGTTGATTTTGTTCCGGTAGAAGGCAGATTTGGTGGTTGACACACAAGAGGTGAACCAGAGGGTGCACTGTACTATCTGCGCACACTCTCTCTCTCGTCCGAAAAACGCTCCCGTTCAGAATGCATTGGTTTACATTTCGTTCTGTGTAGCACAATCGTGCTCTGGGACACGATTCAATAGATTAACGTTTGTGCGCATGAGCACGATACCGGGTTGTTGTGTACTATACAGTAGGGCCCGACCGATATTGATTTTTGAGTGCCGTATGTATGTATTGATGCCGATTATTTTAAGAGAAAAATTACGATTACGATATAATCGGCCGATTAAAAGCAAAACAAAAAAAAGCCTATAAAACATAGTTTTTGATACCTTAAATATACTTTAAACACTTTTGACGAATATGTGAATTGAATGCAGAACCTTTGAGTGTTTTAGAATACATTTACAGTCAAAAATTAGTGGAATGTAAAATAAATAACTAACTCCCAATGTGCTGCGCTCGTGAGCAGTGACTAACACGTGCGTGCTGAGCAGTATGGTCTCACCGTTAGAGTCTACAGTATAACAAATTAACATGGCCTGGGACCTAAAGAAAAACAGGCACAACATGCTCAAACAACGCGCCTTGTGTACATTGGTGAGGTGAGCACGCAGCTGCCTGAGCGAGCGTGCTTTCATGTTGTACGGTAAAATTAAATCTCCTCTTTTTTACTCCAGCTAAAGTTGTAAGTTAGCAAGGCGAGTAGGAGCACAATCTGCAGGATACTAAGCGCAATAACATTTCTAAAAAAATAATAATCGGTTGCAATCGGCGTCTTTTTGACAGATGTCGATTATTTTCAAAAAGGCTATAATCGGCCGATTAAATCGGCAGGCCGATGAATCGGTCGGGCCCTACTATACAGTGTAACATAATGTGTAGCATTGCATAGTGGAGTGTATTTGTATGTATGGCATAATGCATAGCATAACATAACATCGCACAGTGTAATATAGAGTGTAACATAAAATGTAGCATCCTGGAGTGCAGCATAATTTGTAACAAAGTCTAATCTATTATATAGCAAGCATATTGTTTAGCCTAGCGTAGTGTAGCATAAGCTAATGCTACATGACATTGCATAATGTCATGCAGAGCATTGAATAGTGTATCATAGCGTTGTTCAGAAGATAGTAGAAGCATAGAGGAAGTAGAAGTTAAACAATGACGGATTTGACGATCAGCAGGTTATACTGGATTTTCGAAACGGGCAGGGGCCTTATCACATTGTTCTATATATATGAAATGTTAAAACAGGGTTAAAGCTTCACAAAGATGGTTTTACTCAGGGGCTCAGAAAAATGCTATGGACTTCAAAATGCACAATAATTGCAGAGCCAGGTGCATGGTGCAGTTGTCTCATCAGCCATTTGTATTCACAGTTGTGTGTTCCCGTAATGGCTGTGTGTTCCCGTAATGGTTGGGTGTATGTTGGGTGTGGTGGAAAGGGAAAAAATGCGGAAAGGTGCCCTGGTAACATCAGCTGATTGGCTTGTCACCTGTGCCAAAATGTCCTGTTAAAAGACAACCGCTTGTCTTCAGTTATTTACTGATAGATCCCAGAAACAGGGACACGACAGACCGAGAAACATTTTGTTGGATAATTTGGGGTGAGAGCATCCCTACACCATCGGAGCATTCAAACAAACGGGTTAGTCTATTATGATTTTCCTTGTAGGCCTATATGAAGAATATAAATAGTATACAAATACATACAGAATAGTTGTTGGTAAAAGATTCATGTCAGTGTATCAATCAATTAAACAGCCATCTATCAGCAACTTGTGAGGCATGCTCTATGCAAATATCTGTTGTGGAAAAGAATAGTATGAATATAGTATTATAATATAATATAGTAATATTATCTAATAGTATAATATGGTACTGAAATACTGTCTGGTTAGGTAGCCAGTCTACTTACTGACTACCACCAACAAATACATATTTTGTCAGTTAGACAATACGGCCCAGTTGTAAACGTGCATTTACATCTGGGTAAAGTGCAATGCATTCCAAATTGTACTCAATTCCAATTGTAATTGATTCCCAATTGGAGGGGGGGGGGGCAATAAAGTACTTTGAACTTGAACTTGAACAATAGGTGATTAGACACAAGTGTATGTGTTATACACACATGCACTTGTTTGTGTGTAACAATTATAACACTATATTTTGAGAAATGTTTTCATCATTAGATGAACATATGACTAGTGGACGGTGGCCATTATTCTTTATTTCTAATACTTGGTGAATTAATGGAGCTCTTTATGTCATTATTCATCACTGACCCTTATAACATCAATAGGCAGGATAACAGAATGACAACAGGGGGCAATCTTCGAGAAGATACGTATTGTAAAAAAATAATTGATTTGAAAATCATTTCCAAGACTAAAATAGGCATAAAAATAGAACCAATGAAACAAAACCAACAAACTCATTTGAAAGAGGAAAGAAATGTGTTTTCTTACAATTTCATGAAATTCTAGAGAAATATTGTTTATCATTGGATTCGAGATATCTTTGGAACACTCGGAAACTCAATATATTTGTAACTCATTTCACAATCCTTCTCATGTATTAGATACATATACCAAAGAATATGGACCAAATCAGAATCATCATTCTGGGTAAGTAATAGTCTATTGTCATTAAACCATAAATACAATATATAAGAATGATTCTGATATTCTTCTTCCTCCAACAAATCTGCAGTCTTAACAATTATAACAAGATTGGATACTGCACAAACGACAACAACTGCTGCACCGACAACAATTGCTGCACCAACGACGACAACTGCTGCATTAATAACCACAACTGCTGCACCAACAACGACAACCGCTGCACCGACAACGACAACTGCTGCACCAACGACAACTACTGCAATAACAACAACAACTGCTGCACCAACAACGACAACTGCTGCACCAACGACAACAACTGCTGCACCTACGACAACGACTGCTGCACCAACGACAACGACTGCTGCACCAACGACAATGACTGCTGCACCAACGACAACGACTGCTGCACCAACGACAACGACTGCTGCACCACCGACAACGACTGCTGCACCAACGACAACGACTGCTGCACCAACGACAACGACTGCTGCACCAACGACAACGACTGCTGCACCAACGACAACGACTGCTGCACCACCGACAACGACTGCTGCACCAACGACAACGAATGATGCACCAACGACAACGACTGCTGCACCGACAACGACAACTGCTGCACCAACAACCACAACTGCTGCACCAATGACAATGACTGCTGCACCAACGACAACAACCGCTGCACCAACAACTGCTGCACCCACGACAACGACTGCTGCACCAATGACAACGACTGCTCCACCAACAACGACAACTGCTGCACCAACAACAACTGCTGCACCAACGACAACAACTGCTGCACCAACGACAACGACTGCTGCACCAACGACAACGAATGCTCCATCAATAACAACAACCGCTGCACCAACAACGACAACTGCTGCACCAACGACAACAACTGCTGCAATAACGACAACAACTGCTGCAATAACGACAACAACTGCTGCACCAACAACAACAACTGCTGCACCAACCACAACAACTGCTGCACCAACGACAACGACTGCTGCACCAACCACAACAACTGCTGCACCAACGACAACGACTGCTCCACCAACAACAACAACTGCTGCACCAACAACAACAACTAATGTACAAACGACAACAACTGCTGCACCGACAACGACAACTGCTGCACCAACAACCACAACTGCTGCACCAACAACAACAACTGCTGCACCAAAAACAACAACCGCTGCACCAACAACAACAACTGCTGCACCAACGACAACAACCGCTGCACCAACGACAACAACTGCTGCACCAACGACGACAACTGCTGCACCCTTAACAACAACTGCTGTACCGACAACAACGACTGCTGCACCTACGACGACAACTGCTGCACCAACAACGACAACTGCTGCACCAACAACGACAACTGCTGCACCAACAACGACAACTGCTCCACCAACAACGACAACTGCTGCACCAACAACGACAACTGCTGCACCAACAACGACAACTGCTCCACCAACAACGACAACTGCTGCACCAACAACGACAACTGCTGCACCAACAACGACAACTGCTCCACCAATGACAACTGCTGCACCAACGACGACAACTGCTGCACCAACAACGACAACTGCTGCACCAACAACGACAACAGCTGCTGCACCAACGACAACAACTGCTGCACCAACAACAACAACTGCTGCACCAACAACAACCGCTGCACCAACAACCACAACTGCTGCACCAACGACAACAACTGCTGCACCAACAACGACAACAGCTGCACCAACAACTACAACTGCTGCACCAACGACAACAACTGCTGCACCGACAACGACAACTGCTGCACCAACGACAACAACTGCTGCACCTATGACAACAACTGCTGCACCTACGACAACAACTGCTGCACCAACGACAACAACTGCTGCACCGACAACGACAACTGCTGCACCAACAACAACAACTGCTGCACCAACAACAACAACTGCTGCACCAACAACAACAACCGCTGCACCAACAACAACAACTGCTGCACCAACGACAACAACCGCTGCACCAATGACAGCAACTGCTGCACCAACGACGACTACCGCTGCACCATCGACAACAACCGCTTCACCAACAACGACAACTGCTGTACCAACCACAACGATTGCCGCACCAACACCAACAACCGCTTCACCAACAACAACAACCGCTGCACCAACAACAACAACTGCTGCACCAACGACAACAACCGCTGCACCAATGACAACAACTGCTGCACCAACGACGACAACCGCTGCACCATCGACAACAACCGCTTCACCAACAACGACAACTGCTGTACCGACCACAACGATTGCCGCACTAACAACAACAACAACAACCGCTACACCAACAACAACAACTGCTGCACCAACGACCACAACCGCTGCACCAATGACAACATCAGCTGCACCAACGACAACAACTGCTGCACCAACGACGACAACCGCTGCACCATCGACAACAACCGCTGCACCAACAATGACAACTGCTGTACCGACCACAACGATTGCCGCACCAACACCAACAACCGCTGCACCAACGACAACGACTGCTGCACCAACGACAACGACTGCTGCACCAACAACAACAACTGCTGCACCAACAACAACAACCGCTGCACCAACAACAACAACTGCTGCACCAACGACAACAACCGCTGCACCAATGACAACAACTGCTGCACCAACGACGACAACCGCTGCACCATCGACAACAACCGCTTCACCAACAACGACAACTGCTGTACCGACCACAACGATTGCCGCACCAACACCAACAACAACAACCGCTACACCAACAACAACAACTGCTGCACCAACGACCACAACCGCTGCACCAATGACAACATCAGCTGCACCAACGACAACAACTGCTGCACCAACGACGACAACCGCTGCACCATCGACAACAACCGCTGCACCAACAACGACAACTGCTGTACCGACCACAACGATTGCCGCACCAACACCAACAACCGCTGCACCAACGACAACGACTGCTGCACCAACGACAACTCCACCAACAACGACAACTGTTGCACCAACAACGACCAATAATGCACCAACGACAACAACTGCTGCACCATCAACCACAACTGCTGCACCGACAACGACAACCGCTGCACCAACAACGACAACTGCTGTACCGACCACGACGATTGCCGCACCTACACCAACAACCGCTGCACCAACGACAACGACTGCTGCACCATCGACAACATCCGCTGCACCAACAACAACAAATGCTGGACCAACAACGACTACTGCTGCACCAACGACGACAACTGCTGCACCAACAACGACAACTCCTGCACTCCCAACTACTACTGCCGCACCAGCGGTCCCTCAAGAACCTCCTACAGTAAACGAAGGTTCTCAAGATGTGTCATTCAGTTTGCTACGCACCTTTGAAAGCACTTTGTCCAATCCTTCTTCCTCAGAGTTTCAGACGTTGGCTGATGAAGTCACAAGAGAGGTGAGATAAAAGTATTTTTAGTACATTTGCATTTGCCTTACAAAAATCACTTATTTCAATGCATAACATCTTCAATAACTATTATATGTATATTTATTGACCTCAGGTAAACAGAGGCTACAAAATGAGATTTCCTGAAACTTTTCTCCGCTCTGTAGTAAGGTCTTTCACGTAAGTATTTCATTATCTTCTTCAAATTTAATGTTCAACTGTTGTTCACCATTTGTTATACATGTTATTCATATATATGTTTCTTATTAACTTGCTTTCTGCTTCTAGGAACGGCTCAATCATTGTGGATTTGACTGTAGTCTTCACCAACCTAACAGTTGTTCCGAATGGAACCGTTGCAGTGGAGACACTGATTCAAGCATTAGCCACCGGCACTACCAACCTCAATGTGATCGTATCTACTATTACCTCGAGTAGGTTCTACATTAGATTGTACATTTTTTATTAAAACCCACATTGGCTGTTGTGAATAACACAAATCTTCTACAAACAGTAGAAAATGGCAATGTGTTGTTTCAATCTTGGCAAACCAGATGTTCTCTCTTTATCTCTTTGAAGAGATGGAGACATTTCATCAAAAAATACATACAAGTGAACTCATAGATTCACTACTAGATTAGAGTTGATTATTATATCATAAATGCCATGCATTTTACTCAAACAGCAGTAATTCATGGTAGAAATTATTTGTAAGTATAGACACAAGCAATTAAAATTACAAATATTTCAATCTTGTTGTTTAGTGATTTAGAAATCATGGTCAAATACAATTTGGGCTTTAACACAATTTGTTTCTTTCCTTTAGAGAAACACCAACACCAGCTCCTCCTGGTCCTACTAAAACTACTAGATTAGGATTGACAATTTATCATGATTACTACGATTTCAGCTTCCAGTTATTTTAGCAGTGCACTGCAATACATTTGACCTTTCAGATTATTCAGTTCAACTCCTTTTACATTTCTGCATTTTTAGCAATGCTTTGCGCTTTTCATTGAGCAGTCACTTTATTTGTTTCCAACCATTTAAATTTTTTTAAATCGTGTGCATATTTATATTGTTTACTCCATTTAGACTTTTGAACTCTGTTCAAATCCCTTCACTTGATTTAAGCCATTTAACGTTTCTTTATGTCTTAATCTATGTGGCTTTATTAAAACATATTTTCAACCTCACTTTGTACTACAGCACTCACCGCATTTTCTGCAGGAAATGCATTTTCTAGTTTATAGATTTGGGATTTAGGATAAATCCTCGTAAATGCCACACTTTTTTTTCAAACAACAATAATTCATTGTAGAAAAGATTTGGAAGTAACAAGCAACAAAAACAACAACTATGCCAATCTTGTTGTTTAATCATTTAGAAATCATGGTAAATTACAATTTGGCTCTAACATAATTTGTTTTGCTCCTTTGAAGATACACCAACACCAGCTCCAGCTGGTCCCACTACAACTATTAGATTAGGGTTAGGGTTGATTATGATTGATGATTATTACATAGCTTATTCAAACAGCATTAACAATACAAACCCAAACTACTGCAGGACCAACAGCATCAACTGCAGCACCAACAACGACTACTGCCGTACCAACAATGACAACTGCTGCACCAGACTCTACAGAGTCTCCTGCAGCAGATGAAGGCACTTTGGATTTGAGTTTCAGTTTGACACGCACATTTCAAAGCTCTTTGTCAGATCCTACTTCCCCAGCCTATCGTGTGCTGGCTAATGAAGTCACAAGAGAGGTGAGATAAAAAAAATTTAGATTACATCTGCATTCGCTTTAGAACCATCACTGATTTCCATGCAGCTCATATTCAATAACTAATGTGCTTCATTTTTTACTTTAGGTTAACAAAGGCTACAGATTACTTTTTCCAAGAACATATTCCCGATCTGTTGTTAGGTCTTTTCGGTAAGCATTTTATTCTCTACCTCAAATTGTTTGTTTGACAGTTCTTCAACCATATTTATGCATTTCCTTACATTTGTTTATTTTAAATTATTTTCATAAATAATTACCATTACAAATTGTAATACATGATCCAGTTTTAACCATTTTCTGATTTTTCTTACTTTGTGTTCTAGTAATGGATCAATCCTTGTGGAAATGATTCTGGTCTTCCAAAACCAAACAGTGGTTCCGACCGGAGTCCTGGCAGAGCAGGCACTGCAGGCCGTAATATCCTCTGGTATCATCAACCTAACTGGACTGGACCTTTCTACTATTACCGCAAGTAAGTTGAACACAAGATTTACGATTTTAGAGTAAACCATATCAAACTACATTAAATAATGGTTTGGAGAGCCAAGCAAGAGGAACACAAGGCATTACTATTAAGTAAAAGTTGATTAGCATTTAGAGATCCCTGTTCAAAAACGAAGTTAAATGTAATGCAGACATATTGGCTGTACTGTATTTTGTTATTTTAACGCTACTTCAACCACCCAAACAGCAACAACCACCTCAGGAGGACCCACTCTGAAAATGACCACCACAACTGCATTTTGTTTGCCTATCTTCTTGACGGTCATCAAAGGACTGTTGTTCAGTACATAGAACACTTTTGTATTATATTGAATGTATAATATTATTTTCCTAACCCTAAGCCTAGTTTACCATGACATCAACATAGTTCATTTGGAGGCAGAAGCAACTTTTTAGATTGAGAATAGAATAACATAATTGTCATAAGTAAGAATCCATTTAGATAATAGTTGACAACCATTTCCACTGCTTAGCAGTGTGATTTCAACAACCATTTCAACATATTTGTTTCTTCACCATGATAGAACAAAGTGGGAACTAAAATACAAAAGAAAGCAAATTTGCCAGAATAACATTTGTTATTTGCAGCTCTGCAATTCTAGCCAAGAACTAAAAGATAATTCAAACATTTGACAAAAACAATGAATGAAAAAAACGAATAAATGTTATCATATTTTTATAAATTAGATATATTATATTTAATCACATGTTGTTGTTATGTTTATTACGGAAAAACAGGCATTGTCTATAAAGATGTAGCCGACTTAAAATTAGATGTTTATCGGGGGGGCACTTTGTCTTGGTGTTGCCAATAAAATGTATCCTATGTTGTATCTGCATATTTCACTGCTCATTAATAAACACAATAAGCTATAACCTATTGTAGCCTACTTGTATTGTATGGGGTTAATTATTGAGCCATTAACAATCTTTTTGTTCTTTATTGTGAGATTTATGTTGCATGGAATGATTGTGTTGAGACCTGCGTCACGGGGTGTGACCAGTGTCACAGGAACAGATTTGGTCTCCCACCTGACCTTGCCCAAACTTACTGCCTACATAAGGAGATATTCGGGTAGGGTTTGTGAGGGAAAGAGCTGGCGAAAGCCAGTGGGAATCCGTTTTTTGACCGTCAATCGTGAATTATGAAGCGTGACATTTGAAGCGTGACTGTGGCATCACGTATTATGCATTATTTGTTTTCCCTACGTTAATACACTTTAAGTCATTATGGTGTCATGTGTGCGTCAGAAAGTATCCTGCCCCTGACAGAGTGGCTCGCCGCAAATTGAAATGCGTGGGAAGCCGCAACAATTATTGTCATGAATCCATGCTAAAAAAACTGCCAATATTTACAGTTGACATTGAAAAATAAAAACCGGTAACGCTTTACAATAAGGTACTCAAAAACGTGGGTAGTTACTTAGGAACTAATGAGTAACGAATGTTGAACGACCTGGGCCCTAACCGGGCCCTAAGTGACAGTTACTCAGTAACTACGGAGGAGTTACTGGTAAACAGACTAGGGGACTACTGTATTCGTTACTGAGTAACGAATGATGAATGACCAGGGCCCCGTTTCCCGATATCGATGGATCTTCGCTCGTAAGATCATTCTCCCGATGGATCTTTCGAACCATCGATAATTTCTTTGGAGCGTTTCCCGAAACTCCTCTTAACGTGAACGCGCATTCGCTGCACTCACGACGATCGTAGGATTGTACCTGTCCACTGACATGGTGCTGAAACGGGCTATGACGCAGGAATGTCGGAGGAAAATGGGGTTAAAAAGGGTTAAAATATCTCCCCATCAAGGCCAACCGCAGAGTAGCCTACGAAAAGAATAGATTGCAATAATATGAATGCTAAAGATATTAAAACACAATTGATTAAGCCTAGGCCGACATATATATCAGTCCTAATCCTGAGCGCACGATCGGGAGGTGGAAGTTGCGCTTTTGATGCCTTCACAAGTCCAGCAGAGGGCTCCAGTTTTTGCCGACCAAGTCATGCGCTGTGATATGTGTGACAGCTATGTTGCACAACATTGCAGCTATGGCTGGGGTAGCTTTGGTTGAACCGGAGGACATTGAGGACGATGACGACGAGGAAGATCGGTGTGAGACAGAGTGATTGAGACATTTTTTTAACCCCCTCCACCCTCCCACATGTCAATAAACATTCCCGTCAACGTGACCAATCCCCACCATATCCCAGCCTTTTGCCTGCTCCTTTGCATTTTTTTTTTATATTTTCATAATTAATATTTTTATAATTTTTTTATTTTATTTTTTTTTACATTATTTTAGGCTACGTTTTATTAGTAGCCTATGTCAGTCTGCACAAATCCCGCCCACTTTCTCTCACACATTTTAAGTGCACTGCCTGCTTAAAACATTTCCTGGACTGTCTCTCTCAAACTAAATGGCCCACATTAGGCTCAGACGCACGTGATACACCATTACCAATGTGTTATAATACAATACTAGGAATGTCCGCTGGTTACGCCACTGAGGCTATAGTAGGCTAACGAGGCTCTTAGCGTCCTACGAGTACCCTGGAGCACTCGTTAGCTACGAGCGTTTTCAAGACGTTCGTTACCAAAGATGCTTTCGGGAAACGGTGTGAAAACTGTACGATGCTCGTACGACCCTCTCTGCGATCCACTTAGGCTAAAGATGCTTTCGGGAAACGGGGCCCAGGGCCCTAACTGGTGCCCTAAGTGACAGTTATTCAGTAAATACTCAGGAGTTACTGGTAAACAGACCAGGGGACTAATGTATTTGTTACTGAGTAACGAATGATGAACGACTGGGGCCCTACCTGGGGCCCAACTCGGGCCCTAATTGGGGCCTTAACTGGGGCCCTAAGTTACAGTTATTTGGTAACTACTCAGGAGTTACTGGTAAGAAGACCTGGGGTCTCATTTATAACCACACAAAAAATATGTACCTGAAAGTGGCGTACGTGACTTTCCACGCCAAGGTTGTGATCTATAAAATACTGACTTGACGGGAGAATGTGCGCAGCCCTAAGCAAACTCTGACCCAATGCGTACGCATGGTTTGGATGAAAAGGAGAATTGGCGACACAGACGGTGTGGTGGTGAACTGAAGTCAGACAGAAGAAATGTAGGGAAGAACGATTATGTTTTATCATTTATCAAGTTTAATTTCAACCCGTATCATGCGTTAAATCTATGGAATCAGAATAATTTAAGTCAATTGCGTTATTTCTCAATTATAACTCCAGAAACATCTCCTTAGAATCTAAATGAAAATTCAAAATCAAAATTCGCTATATTTAATCCCGTCACTCCATATTGTCCACTGACGGCGTGCCGACTGCATGGAATAAAGCATCTGTCCAACATGTGTCAATAACATAATATTTTTATGTGACACTGTAAACACATGTTCAAATGTCGATTAAATCCCAAGTGTGGAAAACCGAGCCACATACTCCTCATCACAATCGTTATATTATTGTCCGTTCCTCTTGATGCTTTTCATGACAAATCAGGCATTTAAAAGGGGTTATGTTCAAGAGCATTTTACGTGGGTGATTACAAACTGATTATCCAAGGTGTTCTCGGTCAGTCTTATTACCGTAACCCTATAAATACAGCGGTGAGCCCCGTGCGTAATGCTGCACCATGGCACTGCTGGAGGACGATGCAAATTGCAGGATTCGGAGGGAGAGGGTCTTACGAGGGTCTAACGATTTATTGGTACGTAAAAATATGTACCTTTATGTAAGACCACTTCTTTTTTATTTCTGGGACTGTGCGCTCCGTGCCACTGACAGAGTTCACTGCTGCAGAAACATTTTGCTACTCACTCTGCTTTTTGTTGTTAGTGATCCCAATCCCGTGACGGCCGAACAAAACTACTTTTCGGGCCTCCACCTCACCCACAAGTGTCTCCACCTCAACCTCCGTGAAATTTCGCTTTTTTGCTTTTCTCAGTCCTTCTGCCATTCTTTCCGACAAGAAATAATACTTCCATCTGAGTCTGTTTTACATGCAGATCGCATTCATGAGGTTCTTTGCATTGACCATTTATGGTTAAAAAAGGACGGGTACAGGACGGAACGTGAAGCTGATTCAGCTGCACACACTTGTAGGCACTCTGTGATTTATAAAGGAAAGATTGCTTAGAGGTGTGCGTACGCAGGGTATTATAAGTCTGAATATTTGTGGGCGCACGCAAAACTTGGCTTTTGGGCGTTCGTGCACTTTTAGTAACGATCCCACGCACAGTTTTAAAATGAGACCCCAGGGGAACACTGTATTCGTTACCCCTAGTCTGGTGAACAGACTAGGGGATACTATATTAATTAATCATTCTGTGAATTAGCAAACTGACCAATTGATTATGAAAGCAACTGAATTTTCCTGGGATTTCACAATTAGTTATTCAATTAACAGGGCATAGACGGGATGATTGTCATATTTTAATAAAGATATTCACAATACATACACACAGGGCTCTACACTAACTTTTTTTTTCAGGAGCACTCGTGCCCCTAAGTTAAAGGCACCCAGTGCAACTTTATGTAAACATTCAATGAAAAATAAACATTCAATTTCTAGTCTTTTTTACACGTAGTAAGTTTCAATAACTCCATACCATTACATATCGACATTCAAGGAGCAGAGATGAGACGTCGCTGTGTGTGAGAACTGATAGAAAATCGTAAACAACAACAATCGCCGATGGGGAGAAGCCATTTTTCCATTGACTGGAAGCCTGCTTTATTTATTGTAGGTTACAAAAAATAAAGAAAATGGCGGCATTGTTGTTGTTATCGATTTTCTATCAGTTCTCACCACACAACAACGTCTAATCTTCTCTGCTTGAATGTCGGTATGTAATGGTATGGAGTTATTGAAACTTACTACGTGTAAAAAAGACTAGAAATTGAATGTTTATTTTTAAGCCTCGAAAGTTGCACTGGGTGCCTTTAAAAAATGTAGGAGCACAGGGGAAAAAAATGGGGGCACAATAGGTTTTTGTTTAGAACATTTTCAGAAATTGCACACACCAACAGCAACAATTTACTAAAGCAAAATTAAGACAAATAAATAGACAAGATTACATTTATGCTACACAAAACACCACCAATTTCGGCTTCCACCGTACCAGGGTTATTGGGATGGGTGCGATTTATATAGAAATCGGGACAGCGAGAATGCCTAGTGGACTCGATGTGTTTCACCACAGCATCGCGTTTCAGATTAGGGTTCCCCGTTATAAACAGAGAGGAGCTTGCCATTGCCAATGGGGCTTCATTACAAAATGTACGGAACATTTTCATGTTCTTAGCATCATAAACTAGCCACCCGAAATCCTTCAACCAGTCGGGGGTTGAATTTGGAGACTTTATCGACTACAGTAACAGCATTAACTTTCTCCATGCAGTCTATTCATAATATTGTAATGACCATGGAAGAGGCAGTGAATGAAGTATTGATTAGACAGCGATTTAGATACCTAATAAACCGTGGAACACACAAGACTGGTAACCATAGCAACGTAGGTAAACAAACCCCACTAAACCATCCCGTAGCGCCTCCCGCGCTACGGCCAGCCGGAGGCGCACAGAGCCTTTGGCCGTGAAATTATGTATACAATACAATACAATTATATTATATACTATTCTATATAGAGCTTGGGGAGTCGCAAACGGCAACAATCACTTTCTCCTCCATTCTGGGGTTCACCCCAGACTGCACTGCAGGGAACAGGGAAAAATATAAAAATAATACTAATCTTGAAAATAGTCCCAGAATTTGCAGGGAACTTGGCTATGTTTTGGTGGACCCCCCCTGCTCCTGTTGATTCCACTGTTTATCATTTGCATTACACCCTTCACACACAGTATAACATTGGCCCATCTTAATTATTATTATTATTTATAGTGCATTGGTGTTTTCTATTTTCTTTCTGTAAATAGGTTGTGTATTTGTGTATCCGTTTTGTATTTGTCTAGATTGGTCATGCTTGTGTTTTTGTTGTTTGTACCTTTTGTTCCTGGTGGGGCCTCTTGGACCAGATCAATATTGTAAATAAGAAACTGTTCTTAATGTTTTATCTGGAAAAATAAAGGTTAAAATAAAAATAATAAACAGTTGGCCGGTTGAAAACTGATTGGCTGTTACGTTACGCACGTCACTCAGTGGCTACGCTGTTGAACGCTGATTGGCTGCCATCACGCGAATGTTGCGGCAAAGTTTAAATATTTCAACTCGAGCAAAAGTGGCGTGCTGCAAATCCACCTGAAATCCACGTGAACGCGCTCGCCCGTGCCGGGTAAAAGTGTCGCGCTGCAAATGGAATCGTTGCTTTGTATGGAATCGTTTCGTCCCTTCGCGTTTGGTGTGAACGCACAGTATAGTGCGCTGTGGAGAAGTCATTCGCACGCGTGCTCCTGTTTTGTTTTTCTCGTTCGCACGCCGAAATATTCGCTCGCAAATGCGAGTGAAATGGGCGCTCTGTAGAGCCCTGCATACACACAATACATACATTAATATTCACATTTAAGGTTTATTATGTGGCATTAGTAATGTTGAAGGCTTAAAAGCAATTGTCCACCGCGGCAGGGTATGCTTTAAACCTGCCGCCCTTGGTTTGAAGCGCTGTCGAGGGCTGGCTTGGGTCCCACACTGGATCGACTGGTAGAGCTGGATCTGACTGTTAAGCTTTTTTTTTTTTTTTTTTTTTAGAATTTGTCCTATACATATATTATTACAGTGCAGATGTGTCCACAGTATTGTAACTCATTCGCAATCCATTCGTTCACCAGTGGTGAAGCTTTTTTGAATCATTCGTTTACCAGTTGTGAAGCTTTTTGAATCGTTTGTTTACTATTCGTTTACCATTCGTGAAGGTTTTTGTGTACCTTCATATAAAGTAATGCATCATACTGAGTTGTTACTCTTTCGTGAACCATTCATTCACCAGTAGTTAAGCTTTATGATTCATTCGATTACCAGTAGTGAAGCCCTTTGGGTACCTGAATGTTAAGTCATGCATCTTTCGCAAACCATTCGTTCACCAGTTCTTTGAACCATTCGTTCACCTTTTTTAATCATTTGTTTACAAGTAGTGAAGCTTTTTTAATAATTTGTTTACCATTCGTTTACCAGTAGTGAAGCTTTTTGTGTACCTTCATGTAAAGTAATGCATCATACTGAGTTGTTAGTCTTTCGCGAACCATTCGTCCACCAGTAGTGAAGCTTTTTGAATCATTTGTTTACCATTTGTTTACCCGTAGTAAAGCTTTTTGTGTACCTTCATATAAAGTAATGCATCATACTGAGTTGTTACTCTTTCGTAAACCATTCCTTCAGCAGTAGTTACGCTTTTTGAATCATTCGTTTACCAGTAGTGAAGCTTTTTGAATCATTTGTTTACCAGAAATGAAAGCTTTTTGTGTACCTTCATGTAAAGTAATGCATCATACTGAGTTGTTACTCTTTCACAAACCATTCGTTCACCAGTAAGCTTTTTGAATCTTTAGTTAAACAGTAGTGAAGCTTTTTTAATAATTTGTTTACCAGTAGTGAAGCTTTTTGGGTAGGCTACCTTAATGTAAAGTCATGAATCTTTCGCAAACCATTCGTTCACCAGTAGTTTAGCTTTTTGAACCATTCGTTCACCAGTAGTTAAGCTTTTTTAGTCATTCGTTTACCAGTATTGAAGCTTCTTGGGTACCTTAAAGTCATGCATCTTTCGGGAACCATTCGTTCACCAGTGGTGAAGCTTTTTTGAATCATTTGTTTACCAGTTGTGAAGCTTTTTGAATCGTTTGTTTACTATTCGTTTACCATTCGTGAAGGTTTTTGTGTACCTTCATATAAAGTAATGCATCATACTGAGTTGTTACTCTTTCGTGAACCATTCATTCACCAGTAGTTAAGCTTTATGATTCATTCGATTACCAGTAGTGAAGCCCTTTGGGTACCTGAATGTTAAGTCATGCATCTTTCGCAAACCATTCGTTCACCAGTTCTTTGAACCATTCGTTCACCTTTTTTAATCATTTGTTTACAAGTAGTGAAGCTTTTTTAATAATTTGTTTACCATTCGTTTACCAGTAGTGAAGCTTTCGTTCACCAGTAAGCTTTTTGAATCATTAGTTTATCATTAGTTAAGCTTTTCGAATCATTCTTTTCACCATGGTAAGATTTATTTTGTCACACCAAAAAGTACTATATTTTGCCCATAGTTCGAGGGATGTAACCATGTCAAGTGCATGATGGGTTAATGATATAAATATAATCTCAACTACCTTGTTCAGCATAATTGCTCAATGTCCATTAAGCAATTCTATTTCCAAGTATATCTGTTAAGTATACTTAACATTTAAAATAAAATAAATAATTAATTACCTGCTTCCTCTGCCGCAGTTTGGCTACCGTGCTTCTCAGATTGTTCCAGCCGACTCGATTCTGATGTGGAGCATATGTATGGTGTAAACTGTAAAGGGCTCAAAACTTCATGAAAAATCTTGATGAATGCATACAGAGTGTCGTTTTTGTTCATTGGAAATATGTATGGATACCTTAAAAAAATAATTATACAGTTAATAATATAGAGGAAATACAAACATTAATGATTATTAATTTCCTCCTGTTTCACTATTATGCAAAATGTCAACAATAGTTGACACACACACACGTGTGTGTGTGTGTGTGTGTGTGTGTGTGTGTGTGTGTGTGTGTGTGTGTGTGTGTGTGTGTGTGTGTGTGTGTGTGTGTGTGTGTGTGTGTGTGTGTGTGTGTGTGTGTGTGTGTGTGTCAGTGGCGATTTCTCTAAGACTGCAAGGGAAGCTCAGCTTCCCCTAAAGTTTCGAACATTAAATTGTCAAATATGTATTGTTGTGTTAACATTTCATTGACTACAAATTCGTTAAAATACGTTCATGTCGAAGACAAGTTCGATAAGAATCTTATCCAAGACTGACTCGATTTTGTTAACTTCTCATACATTCCCGTAATGTCAATGCATTAGACCGTAGAAGCCGAGCGTCCATTCACTTCAATGAGACTGCATGGAACAGTTTTTTTCATTGCCTCGAAACTCGACGGTCATTGGATAAATGCCCAGATTTGTCCCGCCCCCGGACGCTCAGCGTCTCTGGGGGTGGATGGAGCAGTGGGCTGGCCAGGGCTAGCCTGGACGCTGGGCTTCCGCGTTATGATTGGAGGATCAGTCGAAAGTCTGAATCACTTTTTGATTGACAGCTATTTTGAGATATACACAGTCACTTCACTATCTGAGTTCAGTGACAGTCCCATCGCGGATTTTGCAAGTGAAGTCTCATGACAAACTGCAACACATTTCTTGGTATTTGCTTGGCGAAATTGCTTCCATTATTAATTTAACAGGGTCACAGACCATTTTCTTGAAAAGGGACGGAGGGCCGAATTGAGGTATAAATAAATTGACAACTATTTTGATGTAGGCCAAAAATGAGCTTCCCCTCTTTAAAAGACCAGCAGCCGCCACTGGTGTGTGTGTGTGTGTGTGTGTGTGTGTGTGTGTGTGTGTGTGTGTGTGTGTGTGTGTGTGTGTGTGTGTGTGTGTGTGTGTGTGTGTGTGTGTGTGTGTGTGTGTGTGTGTGTGTGTGTGTGTGTGTGTGTGTGTGTGTGTGTATGTGTGCTTAACACGCTATTTTATGTTGTAATGCGACGTAATCCAGTGTTCACGAAAACGTACACTGTCAACGTATGCTTTGGGCGACTGGGTTGGCTCTCAGATAAACGTGTTTCTAACAAGATGATATTGTAGCGTCACGGGACTCTCTAAATCGACGCCACTTCGACCTGGGCGGGACTTTACTTCCTACGTCACTCGCTATGGGTGTGCATGTGCGCATAGCCGTCACTCGCGATGGGTGTGCATGTGAGAAAGGTTTTGGCTTTAGTGTCTATGGGTTGGTAATAACGGTTCTGATGATTTTTCTGATGGAAAAGTGGTCTTTTATTTCCATAATCTATGTTCAGTGAACGCATAAACCCGTTTGTTAGTTAGCAGTTAAACAAAATGCGATCTCTTTGTTTACAGTTACCAACGACCAACTGATGATTGGGGGTTCGATTCCCTAGTGATGCAAGGTTTTTTCTTTCATTTTGGACTGCACACACATCGCGAGTGACGGATACTCGCACAATGTACAACACACATCACTGTCTTTACAATTTCAAGGCAAACGAAGTTTAGAGATTGTCAAGTGGTTAACTCTTGAATCGCACGTACTAAGACCTGATGGGTTAGTGGTCAGAGAACAACTCATTAATGCGGGGATAAGGGGTTCGATTCCTTAATGAAGCTAGCTTTTTTCTTTCATATTGGACTGGATGTTTGTATGCCATTTTGCGTAACTTGTAGTTTATGATGAAGAAATGTTACTGGGGTTAAGGTTAGGGTAACCTTAAGGGTAAGACACAAAGTGTTTTTGCAACACAATATTTCTTACAATAACAAAGTCCAAAGTTTTGATGACTCCAGTAGGAAACTTAAGATACCTAGAGAAATGTGTGAGTGCTCACAAAACATCAACAAGTCAGCAGTGTGGTACAGGGTGATCATTTCTGATATACAGTACAAAAGCTGAAAGATGCAGACGCAGACGTGGGAAGCAATAAGACGCACCAACACACAGTTGCCTGTTGCAAAATGGTTCAGAGTTTAATATAAATAGTTAGGGTTAGCTGGTATGGCGTTATCTGGTATGGCTATAGTCTAATGTTAGCTTAGTTTGTGTTGTTTCGTCATGTTAATCGCCATTCGCTAGTAATAGTAAGTCATTTGTAGAATTATAGCCTATCATCACAGACTGTAGGAATGTCACCCACCCTCCATCGCGTACGACACTGACGCTCGTAATCTGTAGTGCAAGGGAGTTCGTGCACAGATCCCTCAGACAAACGGCTACGCGCACACATGCAAACCCATAGCGAGTGACGACGTAGGACAGGGTTCCCCAATTAGTTTTTCCGAGGGCCAAATTTGGTCAAACATGCCATGCCAAGGGCCGAAATGTCGTTTCATTTTTCTAATTCGCCATTTTTATGTGCAAATTTAGCTTTAATTATAATTACTGTTTTAGCGATAATGCAGGAGGGCTAGATCAATTAGGTTTAAATAGCATCCAGCTTCGACTGGAGGGCTTCAATCGCTTCGTACATGTCAGCAACAGTGTGGTTCTTGCCTTGTAGCTGCAGGTTAAGGTGATTCAGATGAGACATGATGTCACAAAAAATTAACATCTGCCAACACCTTGAAGTCAGCCCGCCAGAAATTCGCGGGCTTTTGGGCTCTGCAGGCTGGATAAAAATGACACACGTTCATCACGCAGGTCGCACACCCTCTCCAACACACGGCCTTTACTCAGCCAGCGAACATCGTTGTGCAGCAACAGATCTTTGTGTTCAGCTGACATTTCCTCGGCACCTGCTTTCATAGCTCCACAACTTTTGTTTTGATTTTTTCCTCTTGATTTAAGATTTCACCAGCCATGTGAATTGCACATTGTTTAATGAACTCTGCATCAGCAAAGGGCTTCTTAGCTTTATCAAGCATCCAGGAAACATGCAATGAAGCAGCTGTTGCGCTCTCTTGTGCCGATGCCGTTTTGCATATGGTTAAAACTGACCGCATGTATGATGTCAACATGCTTGCAATCTTTGGTTTGCGTTGCTCAGATTTTTCTGGGAAACTTCCATTAAAGCTGGCAGCATGCAAACAGTTTGTGTCAGGTTGTCCGATTTAATGACAGCCACCCTCTGCTTGCATATTAAGCATGTCGGCTTTGCGTTGGCATGGTCCGGTAAAGAAAAGCAATACTCATCGGTCCATTCAGTTTTAAACTGGCGGTTCTCCTGGTTGACCTTCCTTTTCATGGCAAATGACATGTTTCTTTCATCAATTTTCAATCCGTTGATTTTTGACAAAGTTGTAATTCCCTGGGATGACAGACGGATAGCGGGAAAGTGACGCACGAAGAACGTTATTACGTCAGCACGCAGTAACGTCAACGGTCAAGTGGATGGTGTGGGCTGAGGGGAAAATATAGCAGACCGCGCAAATACATTTTTTATTTTTTTTGGAGATGACATGTGACATGTGGGTCTGCGCGGGCCGGACATTTTGGTCTTGCGGGCCGGATCTGGCCCGCGGGCCGCTAATTGGGGTTCACTGACGTAGGACGTAAAGTCCCGCCCAGGTCGAAGTGGCGTCGATTTAGAGCAGGGATGGGCAACTTTCATGATAAAGAGGGCCACATTTTTCATCATAACCATCGGAGGGCCACATGACTGCGCACTTCAACTAAACGTGAGCTGAGAGAAGCTACACAATTTTGAATTTGGTAGATATGATTTCCTGTATTCTGGTGCATTTTGGGGATGGCCACTACCTAAAAAATCATCCAGAATCATAACGGTATGTTCGGTATGTTAATTGAACCAACATACATTAATTTCATGTTTTCCATGCTCAAACAGCCACATAAATGGTCAGTATTTTGATCAGTGCAAAGGGCTCACATACATCATCATTCAATTAAGTCAAAAAACTGAAAAACAGTGGCCCAACATTAAGTGCAACAACTCAATGTACTCAAACCCAACAAGCAGTTGTAGTAGTTGTAGTGGCGACTTAAGTGGATATCTTTAATGACTGATATCGCTTCTAAGCAAACTAGACGCATGGGTTTTCCTTCGAATTCTATGAATTCTTCTCATCTTTCTTGACCGAGTTTTCTGTAACTCGATCAATTATTATTATTATTATTTATTTATTTATTTATTTTTTATAAATAAATAGCTGAGTGAGTGAGGATGCGGGCCGCACTGAGTGAGGATGCGGGCCGCCAGTTGCCCATCCCTGATTTAGAGAGTCCCGTAGCGGGGGAGCGTCACAGGGGTTTGGGAGGAAGGGGCGGGCCTTCTGAGAGGGGGTTCCGGGGGTTTGCTTCCGGGAGGGAGTTTTGGTTGTTGTAGTTTTCCGGTGGAGCTGTGCCTGCCTGTCCGATTGTGGAATCCAATAAACCTGCTATCAAGCTTACTTCGCTCAATACATCGCCTGTGGTTATTACAATATCATTAACAGTTACATAAAGTAACGGTTTAATAACACAAACGCAGGAAACACGTGAGCTGCTAGTTTAGCGAAAGCAGCGTCCCTAGCAACCTGACGTCGTTGAAACATGCGAGCGAGCCGATGAAATCTTCCTAATAACTATAAAACTAAAGATCAGACACAATCACTGACTGAAGATTATGCAAGTAAAAAGTATATTTCTCGCTAGAAATGTTATTAGAAACACGTTTAACGGTGAATCGGTCCTAAAATATTGCATTTCCCATTCAGATAATAAAGATTAATAAAGATCATACACAATCACTGACTGAAGATTATGCAAGGAAAATGTACATTTCTCGCTAGAAATGTCATTAGAAACACGTTTAATGGTGTATCTGTCCTAAAATATTGCATTTCCCATTCAGATAATAACGATTAATATGGCTACGTAACAATTTCACCAAATGCTAGGAGAACGTATCGCCCCCTGTTGGTGCTATTCCCCCATTCATTTCGAATGGAGAAGGACGCGTGTTCAGGGTGACGCTTTGGTTAGGCAAAGCGTGACCCTGAACACGCCTTGCGATGTGGACAGACGTATCTATTTTACGCCTTGGCGTGATACCGGGTTGAATAATCCTATGACGTGTGCATTCTTCCTTCAAAGCACCCTATGCACGTTCATATTTCATGCCGGTATTTAAATCTTTAGACTCTTGGAATCAAAGCAAGTGGCCAAACTGCATTCTTCCATCACAGAATGCAGGGGCACACCTAATTGATGTGTGGTTATTATACCTATTCATATTTAATAAACCGCCCCTATTTCTGGTTTATAAGACAGATTGTCTGTGAGCTAGACAGTTTGAGTTGGGTTACGGATACCTTCACATAGGCCTATATGATATATACCAGTTTAAAGAGAATCCTTGAAGAATTATTGGACGACTGTGTGTGAAAACGGGATTTCAAACTTTTTGGAACTTTAACAAGGTCTGTATTTAATATTTGCATTATTGAAAATATTATCTTGGGCAGCTTATTTTTAATTGGCTTACGAATTTAAACGTAGTTCTACAAGAGCCCATAGCCTATTCCAGGCCAATTCGATGGGATGATTTTATAATTATTTAAAATTATTTATGTAATCTATGATAGATAGATAGATAGATAGATAGATAGATAGATAGATAGATAGATAGATAGATAGATAGATAGATAGATAGATAGATAGATAGATAGATAGATAGATAGATAGATAGATAGATAAAAACTTTATTAAATCAATCTTCCTCATTATTATCAAGAAGCATGTTGTAGAATGCGTGCTACTTTAATCGAGGGGGTTAATGGTGATTAGATTAAATGGTCTTTACATTTTAAATTACCTACTTCTATGTTACTACTAATTGATATAGCAATTGCAGACCATTACATTTGCAAGGCAGGCTTAATCATATGTCTTTATTAAAGAAAAATCTCCTTTTATAATCATCTAATGATCACCCTTTTAATCTTTCTACAAATTCATTCTTTCTTTGGAAAGCACTATGAATGGCTTTGTTTTTGAACGGTGCAGTATAATTAAACGTGCCTTTTATTGCCTTCACGTCGGAAAGTAGCACTATAAATAGGGATACAAGCACTGGGTTAGAGACGCAAGGCGAAGCCGTACCCAAGGCAATAGGCGCCCAAGAAGTAGAAATCAGCCTTTATCATCCCTCCCTTGATTTGATAACTAAAATGATTGCCGGAAAGAGCGTTTGAAAATCTAGTTGTCTGCCAAAGTGTTTTCTCTTTATGTTTACAGCGAAAATGGTTGAGCATCAAACTCGATTTCTGGTCGTAGGAGGCCTATTTTATCCCCTACTACCCTCATTGACTTAATAACAATTATTCCACGCCTTCCACTCTTTCTATTCGCTAAATTTTGCCCCAATCGCCTTCCTAATATTCACCCCTACCACTCCTTTTTCGACTATATTTTCCTCTGGAGAATATCTTTGCTTCTGGTTGTGTTTTTTTGCCCTTTCTGGCAATGCCTCGTAGGCTACCTCATGTTTGTGTTGGACTTTCCTCCGAGATCGAGATCACTATTCCCGTAACTGATCAGTTGATGACTGAACAGAACAGATTTGTAAGAAGGAAATAGTAATTATAGCTCGGGTATATTTTCACTGAATACGATGTCGTGGGATAAGAAAGTTTGTTTGCGTCTGTCCGATAGGAATAACGAGATGTTGTGTTGAGAAGATATTTCATTTAAACTATTAACTTAAACTAAACTCTTGTAAGAATAACCGAGGGTCTCTTCTCTTTACAAATATTGCGATGGGATGCACAACACGACACTATCACAACGCTGTCTCTAGCTGTGGATTTCTGGCATCCTATTGCGGTTACAGAAGCATATCATCAAATATCAACGGGGGGAAGGCCATGCGATCAGGCTGTAACATTCAATTCAGTTAGGCTATTGGTTACAAAGAGCGACATGCCCTATGAGAATATGCGTTCTGCTTGTCTTTGCATGCGTCTAAATCAGACATATCGATTTAAGGGCGTTTTCACACCTGCCTTGTTTGGATCGAACCAAACCCAAAAAAATCGCTGGTGCGGACCTTTTGGGCTGGTTTAAAACGATCGAACACTTGCGGACCAAACAGCCGATCCGAGACCCAGCCGGAGAGGGGGTCTCGGTTCGCTTCCAAACGAACCCTGAGGTTCGCTTCCAAACGAACCCTGAGGTTCGCTTGAGATGTGAATGCGACCGCGCTCGGTCCGACCCAGTTCTAAAAATAATAGCCTATGCCTTATTTGACGCCAAACACTCCCATTGCTGCTTGTTTATTCATTTATAGCCTACTGTTTAATTAGCGCGGTTAATTCAAAGATCAATGTCACGAGAGAGGAGAGAGGAGTCGAAATGTCTTTTGGATATTTGGGCAGACGCCAACATAGCCTAAAATATGTTGGAGAACGCTTATAAAAATTCCGATGCATTTAATACATTCAGTAGGCTACAAGGATGGGTGAGAAGGCGTTCGAGCGGTCCGCAGATAGAATAACATCATAAAATCGACGTGTGCCAAACGCCTCTGATGCTCCAAAAGTAGGCCTACTGCAAATGTTTGCAACTGTATGCAGGGACGTCCCTAGGAATTTTGGGTCCCTGACATAATTCAGTTATGGAGCCCCCCCCCCAACCCAAAAAAAATAAGAACTTTCCAAAAAAATAAAATTATATATAGCCTACATTTTTTATTTCAATATTCATTCACATTTTATTATTATTCAATATTGGGTAATACTGGGTCAAATTTGGGTGGTCATGATCATCAGAAGAAAATGAATAACAACTGAATAACAACATGATAAACCTACCTACTTACCCAGGCTACTTTGTACACTAGATAGTTAGTTAGTATTTAGTTACACATTTACCTGGGTTGTAGTTACTATAGACAGAAATAAGATAATAGACTGTGACAGTGCTGCTTCTACTAGACTGTCCACCTTCTCCCCTTCTTCTATTTCAACCTCACTGGTTTCTTCTGTGGGTTCATCATGGCTTGAAGAGGGCCCTGACTCTAAGATACATCATATAATTCAGAATATGTCTCATAATTATCTGAACATATTAAACAATGTTGTCAACAGTCTATTTGATTGGATTGAGCTGGACATGACTAAATATGTATTTGTATGTTTTGATTTGCTGCATTAGCCTACAATAAATAGCAGCTATTAATCTAAGGGTAGACTACTTGTAATTTTAGCTGATTTAAAACTTAAAAGTCAGCTAAAATGTAGGTATCCTTTGTTGAATGTCTGCTAATATGGTAATGCAGCCAATCAAAATATTCAAAATCTGTTTACATAAATGTTATTATCATGCTGGCAAGCATTACATTTACATTTAGGGCATTTAGCAGACGCTTTTATCCAAAGCGACTTACAATAAGTACATTTGTCATAAGAAGTGCATCAGTGCATCAAGCAGTATGGAATGTTAATCATTGCATTATCTCGATTTATACCATGGTCTGGGACTCTGGGTGAATACTCGATTCTGATTGGCTGGAGGGTTTGGTTAAAAAGTGTTACTTTACGCCTAGGAAAGACGTTGACCCTATGAAGACACTACGGCCATGTTGCTTGGCAACGCCTGCATACGGGAGATATTAAATAGTCCGCTCGACTTGTAAAAATAATGTAGGCTTTTTGTAGATAGGTAGGCTATTGGATATCATGTGAATGGTAATGCAAACGATCTTTTCAGTTTTATCATCCAGTGCAGGCTGTAATTATTTTAGCTACAGTAGCGCTAGCTGCTAGGCTAGGCTTGTTATCAGGTTGCTGGGAAAGTTTCTTGGTAACAAACTGGGTGACGAACTGTCGACCGCTTTGAGCTCTTTCCTCTCTCTCTTTCCTCTCTTTCCTCCCCTGACAACCTGACTTCTTCATTTCACAGACCGGGATACACACAAACTGACTTTAGACTGCTAGTTTAAGACACTAGCAGTCTGCACTTCCTTCACAATGATCTGCCTGGCTGCTACTTTGCTCTGCAGTAGCGACTGGGGCTGTACCAAATAATGACAAACGAGAGGGGTGATAATAGGGTGAAGACTTTCTAATGATTTTGTATAAATGGAGAAACAAACAACAACAAAACAACGAAACAAACCACCTTCATTTGAGGATTTAATTATTATTTTTTTGCATTAATAATACCACCAGTGTCCTCTGGGGCGCCTCCGTCAGTGCTGCGCCCCTGGAATCATCCTAATTTACCCCCCCCCCCCCCCCGAAGAACGTCCCTGACTGTATGAAACCAATCAGTATAAGCACAACGAGGGCAGCACGCTGAATCTCCATAATCTCCATAGCTTGTTTTCTTTCTTTTTTTATGCGTTACCCCATGTTACCCCGCCCCCGACCGTCTTGTCCGATGATTGAACGATCTATGCCAGTGACGGACCGGGATTAAAAAACTGCCCTTGCATTTTCACCCACCAGCGGCCCACACGGGGACGCGCACGCACGCGCGTGCCCGCAGCACACAGATATAACTTCACATGCACGGAAATAACACGCACTTTTGTAGCCCCATTGGTGATGAACTCTCTAACTTTAACCTGCATAAAGACTGACTGTCCTCACTGTTCCTCACTGTCCTCCTGTCTTACTCCCTGGTCTGTTTGTTCAGTGTCTTGAACATTAGTGCTAGCGCTGGTGCTACGAGTTGGAAGATACCAGCAGACTCTGGTATCCTCCAACTTCCAACTTCCAACAACCCCCTATACGCAGACGCGGTCTGATTTGGTTTTGAAATTCCCAGAAGTCATTGTTTTGTAAACAAGTCACTTTTGTAGGCCTAAACAAATAATAAAATTAAAAATACAGTAGACCAATGTAAATATTAAGGGCAACCATGGCTGTAGTATATAGACACTCATATCTGGTATAAATACTGATTCGTTTCCTATTATATAGCATGAATAGGGATTTAGAGACAAATGGCTAATTTGCTTCTAACTCTATAGATGCTTGATAGTGGGCCTGGGCCAAGAGATAATGTGGGGCCGCGTTGCGACGAAGCGGCTGCACGAACCCGACAAGCATGCCGCCCCGTGATTGGCCGGCCCAAACGGCCCACGAGAGGCCGCGGCCCCTCTGGCATCTGCCAGACCGTCCAGTCCGTCACTGCTTTGGACTTTAAACATTATTAATAAGATAATATGCCAATGGTTTATTCGAGCATTTATAATGCTAATGATTCAAAATCTATTAACTATCTGTTAACAATGCATTATAGAACACTAATTATGCTGCAACTCATGATAAGTTCAGGTAGTTAGAAAGCATTTGTTACGTTTTTGCGTCAAAGAACATTCTAAAGTGAGGAAATGTTATACTTATTGAGCATTGAGATTGGACAATCAAAGGCTGGCTGATTAATTAATGCTGTTTGGAAGCATGAGTTTAACTTTTACCTGAGTTTATCTTAAAGGATAAATCCTGTGTAAAATTGATTTGGGATATGTTTGGTATGATAACGAGTTGGAACGTTAGTTTTGGAGCAAAAAAGCGCATTCTTCAGTTGGCTGTTTTTAGCCGATTCAATGAAAACACTATAAACTTGGAACGATAGGGGCATGTGTTATGCTAAAAACTAAATGGCTATTTTAAACCACTTAAAAGGCTAGAAGTAGCCCGACACTACTTTGGCAGTATAAAAAGGGATTTAACATATAAAACGAGGCATTGATAACTTTGTAAGTGTACAGATTGTTTACTAAAAAGGATACTTTATACACACAATACCATCAGTAGTTCACTCATCGACGCCATCTTGTTTTTAAGACTCGATAGGTAGATTGACGGACACAGAGATTGTGACATCCGTATTACTGATTATGAGTGGCTTAGTAATAAGTATGTAGGCAGGAGCAAAACTCTACTCACTACCATGTTATAATGCATCAAGATGGTAATTATTCTGAAGTGCTACAAAAACATGTGATTTTTTTCAAAAGGCTCAACTCGAATGCCAAGGAACATGGAAGCTGTTGGATTTATCTTCATTGGTAAGTGATAATTGTTTGTGAAAGTGAAAATTAAGAAACAAAAGAAGGCTAAAAAATGTATTTTGTTCATTGCAATATTTTCAATTAAACTTCCTCCACAAAACTACAGTCCTAGCCATAATAGGTAGCAATGAAGCAACCACAACGACATCTGTAGGATCAACAACAAGAACGACAGGACCAGCAACAACGACTGCAGGACCAACAATGGCAACTGCTGCACCAACGATAACAACGGCTGAACCAACGACAACAACTGCTCCACCAACGACGACAACTGCTGAACCAACAGCTACATCTGCTGCACCAACGACATCAACTGCTGCACCAACAACTACTACAACTGCTGCACCAACAACTACAACTGCTCCACCAACGACGACAACTGCTGCACCAACAACTACCACTGCTGCACCAACGACAACAACTGCAGCTCCAACAACCACAACTGCTGCACCAACAACGACAACTGCTTCTCCAACAACCACAACTACTCCACCAACGACGACAACTGCTGCACCAACAACTACAACTGCTGCACCATTGACGACAACTGCTGCACCAACAACTACAACTGCTGCACCAACAACGACAACTGCAGCTCCAACAACCACAACTGCTGCTCCAACGACCACAACTGCTCCACCAACGACGACAACTGCTGCACCAACAACTACAACTGCTGCACCAACAACCACAACTGCTTCACCAACGACGACAACTGCTGCACCAACAACTACAACTGCTGCACCAACAACCACAACTGCTTCACCAACGACGACAACTGCTGCACCAACAACTACAACTGCCGCACCAACAACTACAACTGCTGCACCAACGACAAAAACGGCTGCACCAACAACAACAACTGCGGAACCAACAACGACAAATGCTGCACCAGCAACGACAACTGCTGCTCCAACAACCACAACTGCTTCACCAACGACGACAACTGCTGCACCAACAACTACAACTGCTGCACCAACAACTACAACTGCTGCACCGACGACAACAACGGCTGCACCAACAACAACAACTGCGGAACCAACGACGACAACTGCTGCACCAGCAACGACAACTGTAGCACCAACAACAACAACTGCTGCACCAACAACAACGACTGCAGCACTAACCACCACAACTGCTGCACCAACAACCACAACTGTAGCACCAACAACAACAACTGCTGCACCAACAACAACAACTGCGGCACCAACAATGACAACTGCTGCACCCACAACTAGTACTGCAGCACCAGCGACTACAACTGCTGCACCAACGACTACAACTGTAGCACCAACAACGACAAAGGCTGCACCAACAACAACAACTGCGGCACCAACAACGACAACTGCTGCACCCACAACTACTACTGCAGTACCAACGACGACAACTGCTGCACCAACGACTACAACTGTAGCACCAACAACGACAACTGCTGCCCCAACAACCACAACCGCGGTACCAACAACGACAACTGCTGCCCCAACAACAACAACTGCTCCACCAACAACAACAACTGCGGCACCAACAACTACAACTGCTGCACTAACCACAACAACTGCAGCATCAAAGACGACAACTGCTTCACCAACAACGACAACAGCTACACCAACGACGACAACTGCTGCACCCACAACTAGTACTGCAGCACCAACGACGACGACTGCTGCACCAATGACAACAACTGCTGCACCAACAACTACAACTGCTGCACCAACGACAACAACTGCTGCACCTACGACAACAACTGCTGCACCTACGACAACAACTGCTGCACCAACGACAACAACTGCTGCACCGACAACGACAACTGCTGCAGCAACAACGACAACTGCTGCACCAACAACGACAACTGCTCCACCAACAACGACAACTGCTGCACCAACAACGACAACTGCTGCACTAACCACAACAACTGCAGCATCAAAGACGACAACTGCTTCACCAACAACGACAACAGCTACACCAACGACGACAACTGCTGCACCCACAACTAGTACTGCAGCACCAACGACGACGACTGCTGCACCAACGACAACAACTGCTGCACCAACAACTACAACTACTGCACCTACAACGACAACAGCTACACCAACGACGACAACGGCTGCACCAACAACAACAACGGCTGCACCAACAACAACAACTGCGGAATCAACAACAACAACTGCTGCACCAACAACTACAACTGCGGCCCCAACAACGACAACTGCTGCACTAACGACTACAACTGTAGCACCAACAACGACAACTGCTGCCCCAACAACCACAACCGCGGTACCAACAACGACAACTGCTGTCCCAACAACAACAACTGCTCCACCAACAACAACAACTGCTGCACCCACAACTACTACTGCAGCACCAACGACGACGACTGCTGCACCAACAACAACTACTACAGCACCAACGACGACGACTGCTGCACCAACGACAACAACTGCAGCACCAACAACTACAACTGCTGCACCAACGACGACAACTGCTGCCCCAACAACGACAACTGTAGCACCAACAACAACAACTGCTTCACCAACAACAACTGCAGCACCAACGACGACGACTGCTGCACCAACGACAACAACTGCCGCACCAACGACGACAACTGCTGCACCAACGACTACAACTGTAGCACCAACAACAACAACTGCGGCACCAACAACGACAACTGCTGCACCCACAACTACTACTGCAGCACCAACGACGACGACTGCTGCACCAACGACAACAACTGCAGCACCAACGACGACAACTGCTTCACCAACAACGACAACAGCTGCACCAACGACAACAACGGCTGCACCAACAACAACGGCTGCACCAACGACAACAACTGCTGCAACAACGACGACAACTGCTGCCCCAACAACGACAACTGTAGCACCAACAACAACAACTGCTGCACCAACAACAACGACTGCGGCACAAACAACCACAACTGTAGCACCAACAACAACAACTGCTGCACCAACAACAACAACTGCTGCATCAACAACGACAACTGCTGCACCCACAACTAGTACTGCAGCACCAACAACGACAACTGCGGCACCAACAACGACATCTGCTGTCCCCACAACCACAACTGCGGCACTAACAACGACAACTGCTGCACCAACAACAACAACTGCGGCACCAACAACGACAACTGCTGCACCCACAACTACTACTGCAGCACCAACGACGACAACTGCTGCACCAACGACTACAACTGTAGCACCAACAACGACAACTGCTGCCCCAACAACCACAACCGCGGTAACAACAACGACAACTGCTGCCCCAACAACAACAACTGCTCCACCAACAACAACAACTGCGGCACCAACAACTACAACTGCTGCACTAACCACAACAACTGCAGCATCAAAGACGACAACTGCTTCACCAACAACGACAACAGCTACACCAACGCCGACAACTGCTGCACCCACAACTAGTACTGCAGCACCAACGACGACGACTGCTGCACCAACGACAACAACTGCTGCACCAACAACTACAACTGCTGCACCAACGACAACAACTGCTGCACCAACGACAACAACTGCTGCACCTACGACAACAACTGCTGCACCTACGACAACAACTGCTGCACCAACGACAACAACTGCTGCACCGACAACGACAACTGCTGCACCAACAACGACAACTGCTGCACCAACAACGACAACTGCTCCACCAACAACGACAACTGCTGCACCAACAACGACAACTGCTGCACTAACCACAACAACTGCAGCATCAAAGACGACAACTGCTTCACCAACAACGACAACAGCTACACCAACGACGACAACTGCTGCACCCACAACTAGTACTGCAGCACCAACGACGACGACTGCTGCACCAACGACAACAACTGCTGCACCAACAACTACAACTACTGCACCTACAACGACAACAGCTACACCAACGACGACAACGGCTGCACCAACAACAACAACGGCTGCACCAACAACAACAACTGCGGAATCAACAACGACAACTGCTGCACCAACAACTACAACTGCGGCCCCAACAACGACAACTGCTGCACTAACGACTACAACTGTAGCACCAACAACGACAACTGCTGCCCCAACAACCACAACCGCGGTACCAACAACGACAACTGCTGTCCCAACAACAACAACTGCTCCACCAACAACAACAACTGCGGCACCAACAACAACAACTGCTGCACCCACAACTACTACTGCAGCACCAACGACGACGACTGCTGCACCAACAACAACTACTACAGCACCAACGACGACGACTGCTGCACCAACGACAACAACTGCAGCACCAACAACTACAACTGCTGCACCAACGACGACAACTGCTGCCCCAACAACGACAACTGTAGCACCAACAACAACAACTGCTTCACCAACAACAACTGCAGCACCAACGACGACGACTGCTGCACCAACGACAACAACTGCCGCACCAACGACGACAACTGCTGCACCAACGACTACAACTGTAGCACCAACAACAACAACTGCGGCACCAACAACGACAACTGCTGCACCCACAACTACTACTACAGCACCAACGACGACGACTGCTGCACAAACGACAACTCCTGCTGCACCAACGACGACAACTGCTGCACCAACTACAACAACTGCTGCACCAACGACGACAACTGCTGCACCAACGACGACAACTGCTGCACCAACGACGACAACTGCTGCACCAACAACGACAACAGCTGCACCAACAACAGCATCTTCTGCACCAACAACGACAACTGCTGCACCGACAACGACAACTGCTTCACCAACAACCACAACTGTAGCACCAACAACAACTGCTTCACCAACAACAACAACTGCGGAACCAACAACGACAACTGCAGCACCAACAACGACAACTGTCGCACCAACAACAACAACTGCTGCACCAACAACAACGACTGCGGCACCAACCACCACAACTGCTGCACCAACAACCACAACTGTAGCACCAACAACAACAACTGCTGCACCAACAACAACAACTGCGGCACCAACAACGACAACTGCTGCACACACAACTAGTACTGCAGCACCAACGACAACAACTGCTGCACCAACGACTACAACTGTAGCACCAACAACGACAACTGTAGCACAAACAACAACTGCGGCTCCAACAACCACAACTGCTGCACCAACAACCACAACTGCTGCACCAACAACCACAACTGTAGCACAAACAACAACTGCTTCACCAACAACGACAACTCCTGCCCCAACGACGACGACTGCTGCTGCACCAACGACGACAACTGCTTCACCAACAACTACAACTGCTGCACCAACGACGACAACTGCTGCCCCAACAACGACAACTTTAGCACCAACAACAACAACTGCTTCACCAACAACAACTGCGGCACGAACAACGACAACTGCTGCACCCACAACTACAACTGCAGCACCAACGACGACAACTGCTTCACCAACAACGACAACAACTGCAGCACCAACGACGACAACTGCTTCACCAACAACGACAACAGCTGCACCAACAACAACAACTGCGGCACCAACAACGACAACTGCTGCACCCACAACTAGTACTGCAGCACCAACGACGACAACTGCTTCACCAACGACTACAACTGCTGCCCCAACAACGACAACTGCGGTACCAACAACAACAACTGCTGCCCCAACAACAACAACTGCGGAACCAACAACGACAACTGCTGCACCAACAACTACTACTGCAGCACCAACGACAACAACTGCTGCACCAACGACTACAACTGTAGCACCAACAACGACAACCGCTGCCCCAACAACCACAACTGCTGGTACCAACAACGACAACTCCTGCCCCAACAACAACAACTGCGGCACCAACAACGACAACTGCTGCCCCAACAACTACAGCTGCAGCTCCAACAACCACAACTGCTGCACCAACAACCACAACTGCTGCACCAACAACCACAACTGTAGCACCAACAACAACTGCTTCACCAACAACAACAACTGCCGCACCCACAACAACTACTACAGCACCAACGACGACGACTGCCGCACCAACGACAACAACTGCAGCACCAACGACAACAACTGCTTCACCAACAACTACAACTGCTGCACCAACGACGACAACTGCTGCCCCAACAACGACAACTGTAGCACCAACAACAACAACTGCTTCACCAACAACAACTGCGGCACCAACAACGACAACTGCTGCACCCACAACTACTAATGCAGCACCAACCACGACGACTGCTGCACCCACAACTACTACTGCAGCACCAACCACGACGACTGCTGCACCAACGACAACTGCAGCACCAACGACGACAACTGCTTCACCAACAACGACAACAGCTGCACCAACAACAACAACTGCGGCACCAACAACGACAACTGCTGCACCCACAACTAGTACTGCAGCACCAACGACAACAACTGCTGCACCAACGACTACAACTGTAGCACCAACAACGACAACCGCTGCCCCAACAACCACAACTGCGGTACCAACAACGACAACTCCTGCCCCAACAACAACAACTGCGGCACCAACAACGACAACTGCTGCCCCAACAACTACAGCTGCAGCTCCAACAACCACAACTGCTGCACCAACAACCACAACTGCTGCACCAACAACCACAACTGTAGCACCAACAACAACTGCTTCACCAACAACAACAACTGCTGCACCCACAACAACTACTACAGCACCAACGACGACGACTGCTGCACCAACGACAACTGCAGCACCAACGACAACAACTGCTTCACCAACAACTACAACTGCTGCACCAACGACGACAACTGCTGCCCCAACAACGACAACTGTAGCACCAACAACAACAACTGCTTCACCAACAACAACTGCGGCACCAACAACGACAACTGCTGCACCCACAACTACTACTGCAGCACCAACGACGACGACTGCTGCACCAACGACAACTGCAGCACCAACGACGACAACTGCTTCACCAACAACGACAACAGCTGCACCAACAACAACTGCGGCACCAACAACGACAACTGCTGCACCCACAACTAGTACTGCAGCACCAACGACGACAACTGCTGCACCAACGACTACAACTGTAGCACCAACAACGACAACTGCTGCCCCAACAACGACAACTGCGGTACCAACAACAACAACTGCTGCCCCAACAACAACTGCGGCACCAACAACAACAACTGCTGCCCCAACAACAACTGCTGCACCCACAACTACTACTGCAGCACCAACGACGACGACTGCTGCACCAACAACAACTACTACAGCACCAACGACGACGACTGCTGCACCAACGACAACAACTGCAGCACCAACAACTACAACTGCTGCACCAACGACGACAACTGCTGCCCCAACAACGACAACTGTAGCACCAACAACAACAACTGCTTCACCAACAACAACTGCAGCACCGACGACTGCTGCACCAACGACAACAACTGCCGCACCAACGACGACAACTGCTGCACCAACGACTACAACTGTAGCACCAACAACAACAACTGCGGCACCAACAACGACAACTGCTGCACCCACAACTACTACTGCTGCACCAACGACGACGACTGCTGCACCAACGACAACAACTGCAGCACCAACGACGACAACTGCTTCACCAACAACGACAACAGCTGCACCAACGACAACAACGGCTGCACCAACAACAACAACGGCTGCACCAACGACAACAACTGCTGCAACAACGACGACAACTGCTGCCCCAACAACGACAACTGTAGCACCAACAACAACAACTGCTGCACCAACAACAACGACTGCGGCACAAACAACCACAACTGTAGCACCAACAACAACAACTGCTGCACCAACAACAACAACTGCTGCATCAACAACGACAACTGCTGCACCCACAACTAGTACTGCAGCACCAACAACGACAACTGCGGCACCAACAACGACATCTGCTGTCCCCACAACCACAACTGCGGCACTAACAACGACAACTGCTGCACCAACAACCACGACTGTAGCACCAACAACAACAACTGCTTCACCCACAACAACAACTGTGGCACCAACAACGACAACTGCTGCACCCACAACTACTACTGCAGCACCAACGACGACAACTGCTGCACCAACGACAACAACTGCTGCACCAACAACGACAACTGCCGCACCAACAACGACTACTGCCGCACCAGCGGACCCTCAAGACCCTCCTACAGCAAACGAAGGTTCTCAAGATGTGTCATTCAGTTTGCTACGCCCGTTTGAAAGCGCTTTGTCCGATTCTTCTTCCTCAGAGTTTAAGACGTTGGCTGATGAAGTCACAAGAGAGGTGAGATAAAAATATTTTTAGTACATTTGCATTAGCCTTACAAAAATCACTAATTTCAATACATGACAACTTCAATAACTATAATATGCGTAATTATTGACCTCAGGTAAACAAAGGCTACAAATTGAGATTTCCTGAAACTTATCTCCGCTCTGTAGTAAGATCTTTCATGTAAGTATTTCATTATCTTCTTCAAATTGAATGTTCAGCTATTGCTCAGTATTTGTTATACATGTTGTTGATATATATATGTATCTTATTGACTCACTTTGCGATTCTAGGAGTGGCTCAGTCATTGTGGATTTGAATCTGGTCTACGTCAACCAAACAGTTGTTCCGAGTGGAACCGTTGCAGTGGAGACACTGGATGCCGCAATAGCAAACGGCACCACCAGCCTCAATTTGGACAGATCTACCATTACCTCGAGTAGGTTCAAAACTAGATTGACAATTTTTTAGTTAAACCCAGTGGCACCGGTTATTTTGATTAAAACATATCTTCTTCAAGCAGAAGAAGATGGCAATGTGTTCTTTCAATCTTGGCAAACCCCATGTTCTGTCTTTATCCCTTTGAAGAGATGGACACATTCCATAAAATGTACATACAAGTGAGGTTGTGGATCAACAAATAAAATAGGATGGATTATGATACATGATATACATTTCTAATGAATTCTACATAGTTTATTCAAACAGCATTAACAACACTAACCCTATCTACTGCAGGTCAAACAACAACTGCTGCACCAACAACGACAACTGCGGCACCAACAACAACTACTGCACCAACAACGACAACTGCTGCACAAACGACAACTCCTGCTGCACCAACGACGACAACTGCTGCACCAACAACGACAACAGCAGCACCAACTACAACAACTGCTGCACCAACGACGACAACTGCTGCACCAACTACAACAACTGCTGCACCAACGACGACAACTGCTGCACCAACAACGACAACAGCTGCACCAACAACAGCATCTTCTGCACCAACAACGACAACTGCTGCACCGACAACGACAACTGCTTCACCAACAACCACAACTGTAGCACCAACAACAACTGCTTCACCAACAACAACAACTGCGGAACCAACAACGACAACTGCAGCACCAACAACGACAACTGTCGCACCAACAACACAACTGCTGCACCAACAACAACGACTGCGGCACCAACCACCACAACTGCTGCACCAACAACCACAACTGTAGCACCAACAACAACAACTGCTGCACCAACAACTACTACTGCCGCACCATCGGACCCTCAAGATTCTCCTTCAGTAGGCGAAGGTTCTCAAAATTTGACATTCAGTTTGCAACGCACGTTTGAAAGCACTTTGTCCGATTCTTCTTCCTCAGAGTTTAAGACGTTGGCTGATGAAGTCACAAGAGAGGTGAGATAGAAGATAAAATTAATAATACATTTGCATTAGCTTAACAACAATCACAATTTTAATCCAGCTCATTTCAATAAAAATAATGTGCTCATTTATTGACCTCAGGTAAACAAAGGCTACAGAAAAAGATTCCCTGCCACTTATTCCCGCTGTTTAGTAAGGTCTTTCAAGTAAGCATTTCATTATCTACCTAAAATTGAATGTTCAACTTTTGTTCACCATTTGTTATCCATATTGTTTATATATGTATTAGTTATTGACTTTCTCTGTGGTTCCAGGAGTGGCTCAGTCATTGTGGATTTGACTCTGGTCTACGTCAACCAAACTGTTGTTCCGAATGGAACCGTCGCAGTGGAGACACTGACTGAAGCATTAGCCGCCGGCACTACCAACCTCACTGTGGACAGTTCTACTATTACCATAAGTAGGTTCAACACTATATTGACAATTTTTAGAACATCCCAGTAACACCCCTTATTGTGAATAACACATATCTTCTACAAACAATAGAAGATGGCAATGTGTTCTTTCAATCTTGGCAAACCCCATGTTCTCCCTTTATCCCTTTTGAAGAAATGGACACATTTAATAAAAACTACATACAAGTGAACTGGTAGATTCACTTCTAGATTAGGATACATTATTAGGTGAGTGCTACATGCAGCGCTAAACTGTTGTTCTTCTTAAATTAGGTGAGTGCTGCATGCAGCGCTCAGCTAATTGTTCTTCATAAGTTGTATCCTTTCTTTCTTTCCTCCTCTACAAACTTTGGGACCTATCTCCTTCATCAATTTTTCCCCTAGAGACAAATTTTACAATGTTCAGAATAGCTTGGAATCCTGTGCAGATTTTCAGATTTTTCTTAAGATATTCTACTTTTAAAGTACTATCTTTTTTTAACATGGGCGTCAATGGGAGGACGTTGGTTCAAACCATTTAACAAATCAAACTACTTGTATCTTCAATAATATATGAACGGAATTTCGATATAATTTAAACTTTCTTCACAATCACAGTTTTAGTTTAATTCTGGCTTTATTAAAAAATATTTTCCATCTCACTTTGTACTACAGCACTCACTGCAGTATCTGAAGGGAAATATATTTTCTAGTTTTATTCTTTCTTTCTTTATTATTCTCTACAAACTTTGGGACCTATCTCCTTCCTCAAATTTTCACCTGAAGACTCCATTCCAATTTTAAAATGTTCATATTAGCTTGGATTTTGTAAATATTCTATGCGGTTTAAGATATGCTACTTTTAAAATACTTTTTAAATACTTTTAAAAAAACAATTTTTACAATAGAGGTCAATTGGAGGACGGCTTTGCCGTCCGCCCATGCTCTGACACTTACTACTTCAGACTTCGTAACGTGGTCAATATTTCATCGTTAACCTTCGTTCAAAATCAACACAATTGTATCTTCAATAATGGAAACAGAATTTCGATTACCTTTTTATATTTTTTTCAAAATCACAGTTTAAGTTCCATGTCGGCTTCTTTTCAGTTGGTCTCATTCATTTACGCTGAGGTTAGAGTGCGAGGACATGCAGGCAGTGTTGCCAGATTGGGCAGTTTTTGTCGCCCAATTGGATTACTTTTAATAACGTTACGTTGGAAAAATGAGCATTAGGCGAGTACATACAATTTCGGCTGTTGTAAAAAAAAAAATTGCGGGATTATTATAATTCTTTCTACAAACATCAGTCAATACCATTCCTTTCATAAGGAATATCGTTTGTGCAGCTAGTGTCAATATTACTTTACTGCTACTACTACTACTTCAGTGACTACTACTATTTCTACTTCAGCTACTTCAGCTACAGTACTACCATTACTACTACTACTACTACTACTACTACTACAGCTAATACCGCTACTCCTACTATCCTCCAGCTTTGACAGTATTACAATTGAAGTTCCAGCTTATGTAACAATGTATTTAAACACTGCTTCTTCAGATAATGCAATTCAGCGTCTGTCAGTTTTCAATTTCAGCTTCCAGGTTTTTTAGCAGTGCACTGCAATACATTTGACCTTTCAGATTTTTCAGCAGTGCAGGGCAATACATTTGACCTTTCAGATTCATAATTTCAACTCCTTTTACATTTCTGCATTTTTAGCAATGCTTTGCGCTTTTTATTCAGCCGTCGCTTTATTTGTTTCCAACCGTTTACATTTTTTTCCAATGATGTGCATGTTTACATTGTTTACTCCTTTTAGACTTTTGAACTCTGTTCAAATCCCTTCACTTGATTTAAGCAATTAACGTTTCTTTATGTCTTAATCGATGTGGCTTTATTAAAACATATTTTCAACCTCACTTTGTACTACAGCACTCCCCGCATTTTCTGCAGGAAATGCATTTCCTAGTTTATAGATTGGGATTTAGGATAGATCCTCGTAAATGCCAAACTTTTTTTTCAAACTGAAATAATTCAAGGTAGAAATGATTTGGAAATATAGACCGAAGCAACAAAAAATGACAATTATGTCAATCTTGTTGTTTAATCATTTAGAAATCATGGTCAATTACAATTTGGCTCTAACACAATTTGTTTTGTGCACCAACAGCGACAACTGCTGGACCAACAACAACAACTTCAACTACAGCAACACCTGTACCAACTACAACTACAACTTTACCCACTACAACTACAACTGTACCCACTACAACTACTACACCAGACTCTACAGAGTCTCCTGCAGCAGATGAAGGCACTTTGGATTTGAGTTTCAGTTTGACACGCACATTTCAAAGCTCTTTGTCAGATCCTACTTCCCCAGCCTATCTGGTGCTGGCTAATGAAGTCACAAGAGAGGTGAGATAACAGTGTTTTGATTACATCTGCATTAGCTTTAGAACAATCACTGATTTCAATGCAGCTCATATTCAATAACTAATGTGCTTCATTCTTTACTGTAGGTTAACAAAGGCTACAGATTTATGTTTCCAAAAACGTATTCCCGATCTCTCGTTAGGTCTTTCCGGTAAGCATTTCATTCTCTTCCTCAAATTGTTTGTTCAACAGTTGTTCAACCATATTTGGTATTTCCTTACATCTGTTTCATTTACTTATTTTACATTATTATCATCATAAATAATTACCTTTAGCAATTGTAATATATAATCCACTCTTAACTGTTCACTCTTACTTTGTGTTCTAGTAATGGCTCAATCCTTGTGGAAATGATCCTGGTCTTCCAAAACCAAAGAGTGGTTCCGACCGGAGTCCTGGCAGAGCAGGCACTGCAAGCCGTAATATCCTCAGGTATCACCAACCTAACTGGACTGGACCTTTCTACTATTACCGCAAGTAAGTTAAACACAAGAGTTACAATTTTGGAGGGATAACCACTTGTCTCAAACTACATTAAGTAGTAATATTAATGGTTTGGAGAGCCAAGCAATACTAATGCAAAGAATAACTATTATGTTGTGTATTATGTTGTTTAGCATTTACAAATCCCTGTTCAAAAACTAAGTTACGTGTAATGTAGATATGTTGCTTTCATGTGTTTGGTTATATTAACGCTTCGTCAACTACCAACAGCAACAACCACCTCAGGAGGACCCACTCTGAAAATGACCACCACAACTGCATTTTTTTTGCCCTTCTTGTTAACGGTCATCAAAGGACTGTTGTTCAGTACATAGAACACTCATATCTTGTATTATATCGAACAAATAATAATATAATAAAATAACGGTCGCGATTAAGTATCCATTTAAATAATGGTAAGAAGAAGTTTACATTTTAACATTTCCACTGGAAACAACAGTTTCCAAGTGGCAGCCTAAATGAAAAATAAAAATAAAATTTGACGGTCATATACCATATGCTGAAAATATATTTCACATATTTGGCAAACCATGGATGAAAAGAACACTAAATTATATTACAATTATTTCTTCATATAAACGATGTATTACAATTGTGGTATGGTATCTGTCAAGATGTAGCCTATTTAATACTTGATGTTTTTGGGGGGCCACCTTGCCTCGTTTCTGTCAAATTAAATGTATTTTGTACCTACATATCTCACTGCTTATTGATAAACAGAATAATATATTGTAGCCAACTTGTATTGTATTGTGGTGTTTATTATTGTTATGAATCTATGGATTAAAATCCCTCCAAAAAACAATCTTTACAGTTGACATTGTAAAATATAGGCCTTTCAATTCAAGCCTCATCCAACGCCCTGGAATGTGGCACAGCATAGGCATATAGAGTAGGAGAAATTTACCAGAATTCTCCCACATGACCCCACTTTTCCTTGACCTCTATTGGCTCCCTGTAGTAGCTGAAATCAGATTCAAGATGATGGTACTGCAGGCCAGTAGGGCTGTCAATGGAATTGCACCTGCCAACCTCCAAGCGTTGGTCAGACCCCACATCCCAGCTCGATTGCTCCACCCAAATATCTCAGCTGGATGCCTGGTACCGTGATCGCTAAGAGCAACCAAAGGTCAAACAACAAAGTCAGAACTCTTCTCTGTTTTGGCACCGCAATGGTTGAACAAGCTCCCAGAAGATATCAGGACTGCAGTGTAGCTCACCAGCTTCTGTTAGAGACTCAAGACTCACTTGTTCAGAGTTCCTGGACTCTGTATGGCCTCCTCCCTTGCCCCCCACCACCCGTTCTCCTCCCTTATTCTCCTTATAACATCCCTCTTAGGCACTAATTGTATGTTGAACGTCCTGGTACTTAATGTATGCACTTTTTTTATGTTGCACGTCCTGGCACTTAGCATTTTGTAGCATCTTATCCTAGCAATCTTTGTTGTCTACAGGGAATGGGTTAACCTAGCAATTGTATGTGCTTGGCACTTGTACTTGTACGCATCGGCGTCGGCAGACCCTTTTCACCGGGGCACGTGCCCCGTTGTGGATCTGCGGTGCCTGGGTATGCCTGGGGCCTGATTTTTTAATTTATTATTTATTTATACCTTTAATTTTTTTTTATTTAAGTCTGACTCATCTGGCAATCTACAGAATGCATGCTTGCATTTTTTTTCTTAAAATAGGGCCTATAGACTACCACTTTCGTAAGAATTTAAGTCCGACATACGGACAGAGTAATTAGAATCCACTTGCGGCCACTCCGAGCATGTTGCAGCCGGAGAGTTGCCTGTAACACAGAGCCAGGAGTTCGTCATATCTTAGGCTATCTTAAGAAACACGGTACTACTAGTCCTCCTAGTAAAGACACAAACATTGATTGTACAAATTTGACACCCTGAAGAAATTTACTATTTGAATTACGTCAATAGATGCATGGTGCCCCCCCTCATTGGCCGGCCTCTGCAATGAAATGTACGTGACGAATGCACACACTGAGGAGAGAATCATTCTCCTTGATATCGACTTTGTGAACCGTCCAGCACAGCGTCAGCGCCATTCACTCCGGCCGGCGTGAAGTGAGTAACAGTAAGCGTTACATTTTTATCCTCTGGAAGCATAGAATGTCTAACAAATGTGTATGTCTAACAAATGTGTATGCCAAAAAAATATTTTCTCGCGCGCTTTGCGCGCTCGCATTGTCATTTGCTGCCAGATTGTGCCCCGGTATGGTAGTGGGTGGGCTGACGCCCCTGGGACACATGCATATTAGGATAGCATACAATACTGATAAGAAACAATGTTTATAATGTATTGCGTATATCATTAAATAGAACCACAGTTACCGCATATATGTTAGCCTATCATACGTTTTCTTTGCCGAAATTTAT
>NC_079414.1:11498393-11650966 GCF_026213295.1 Gadus chalcogrammus | reverse complement strand
CGAAAACTGCAAGAACTATCACTTCTACTGCTGTACCCAAAACAAAAACTGAAGGAAAAACAACACGGCCTCAGAACCAACAACTTCTACAACAGAACCCACAACAACAACTGGTGGACTAACAAAAAACATTGCAGGACCATCAACAAGACGAAAAACACAACTGCCGAACTTGTGACAGCTGCAGTAGCAACAACAACATTTGCAGGATCTACATCCACAACAGTAGGAGCCACATCCACATTGAGAGCAGGACGAACAATGACAACTGCAGGACCAATAACAACGAATGCAAGACCCAGATCTACTTCAGCAGGACTAACTTCAGCTGCAGTACAGAAATCTAGAACTGCAGGAATAACAAAAACCACTACAGTACCAACAACCTCAACCGCTGTTCCAACAACTACCGAAGCAGAACCCAAAACAACAACAGGACCAATAAAGACAACTGATGAACTAACAAAAACCACTGCTGAACTAACATCGACAACTGCAGGATCAACAACTTTTGCAGAAAAACCTGCAACCACAACTGCAGTACCAACAACAACTGTAGGACTAACAAAAACTGCAAGAACTATCACTTCTACTGCTGTACCCAAAACCGAAACTGAAGTAAAAACAACAACAGCCGCAGAACCAACAACTTCTACATCAGACCCACAACAACAACAACTGGTGGACTAACAAAAACCACTGCAGGACCAACAACTACGACTGTGAAAACTGCAAGACAATGGCAGGACCAACAACTACAACTGCTGAAGTAACATCGACAACTGCAGGACCAACAACTTTTGCAGAAAAACCTGCAACCACAACTGCAGGATCAACAACAACTGTAGGACCAACAAAAACTGCAAGGCCTATCACTTCTACTGTTGAACCCAAAACAATAACTGAAGAAAAAACACAACAGCCTCAGAACCAAAAACTTCTACATCAGGACCCACAACAACAACAACAGGTGGACTAACAAAAACCACTGCAGGACCAACAACTACAACTGCGAAGACTGCAAGAACAACGGCAGGACCAACAACGACAACTGCTGAAGTAACATCGACAACTGCAGAATCAACAACTTTTGCAGAAAAACCTGCAACCTCAACTGCAGTACCAACAACAATTGGAGGACCAACAAAAACTGCAAGATCTATCACTTCTACTGCTGTACCAAAAACAAAAACTGAAGGAAAAACAACAACAGCTTCAGAACCAACAACTTCTACAACAGGACCCACAACAACAACAACTGGTGGACTCACAAAAACAACTGGAGGACCAACAACTACGACTGCGAAAACTCCAAGAAAAACGGCAGGTCCATCAACTACAGCTGCTGAACTAACATCGACAATTGCAGGATCAACAACTTTTGCAGAAATTCCTGCAACAACAACTGCAGACCAACAAAACTGAAGGACCTATCACTTCTACTGTTGTACCCAAAAGAAAAACTGAAGGAAAAACAACAACAGCCTCAGAACCAACAACTTCTACATCAGGACCAATAACAACGAATGCAAGACCCACAACTACTTCAGCAGGACTCACTTTAACTGCAGTTCAGAAATCAACAACTGCAGAAATAAACAGTACCAACAACATCAACTGCTGTACCAACAACTACTAAAGCAGGACCCAAAGCAACAATAGGAACAATAAAGACAACTGCTGAACTGACATCAACAACTGCAGGACCAACAACTACGACTGCGAAAACTCCAAGTACAACGGCAGGTCCAACAACTACAACTGCTGAAGTAACATCGACGACTGCAGGATCATTAACTTTTGCAGAAAAATTTGCAACCACAACTGCAGTACCAACGACAACTGTAGGACTAACAAAAACTGCAAGAACTATCACTTCTACTGCTGTACCCAAAACAAAAACTGAAGGAAAAACAACAACGGCCTCAGAACCAACAACTTCTACAACAGAACCCACAACAACTGGTGGACTAACAAAAAACATTGCAGGACCATCAACAAAAGGACGAAAAACAACAACTGCCGAAATTGTGACAACTGCAGTAGCAACAACAACATCTGCAGGATCTACATCCACAACAGAAGGAGCCACATCCACAACGAGAGCAGGACGAACAATGACAACTGCAGGACCAATAATAACGAATGCAAGACCCAGATCTACTTCAGCAGGACTAACTTCAGCTGCAGTACAGAAATCTAGAACTGCAGGAACAACAAAAACACTACAGTACCAACAACATCAACCGCTGTTCCAACAACAACTAAAGCAGATCCCAAAACAACAACAGGACCAATAAAGACAACTGATGAACTAACAAAAACCACTGCAGGACCAACAACTACGACTGCGAAAACTGCAAGAACAACGGCTGGTCAACAACTAGAACTGCTGAACTAACATCGACAACTGCAGGATCAACAACTTTTGCAGAAAAACCTGAAACCACAACTGCAGGACCAACAACAACTGTAGGACCAACAAAAACTGCAAGGCCTATCACTTCTACTGTTGAACCCAAAACAATAACTGAAGGAAAAACAACAACAGCCTCAGAACCAAAAACTTCTACATTAGGACCCACAACAGCAACAACCGCACCAATAACGACAACAGGTGGACTAACAGAAACCACTGCAGGACCAACAACTAAAACTGCGAAAACTGCAAGAACAACGGCAGGACCAACAACGACAACTGCTGAAGTAACATCGACAACTGCAGGATCAACAACTTTTGCAGAAAAACCTGCAACCACAACTGCAGTACCAACAACAATTGGAGGACCAACAAATACGCAAGATCTATCACTTCTACTGCTGTACCAAAAACAAAAACTGAAAGAAAACAACAACAGCTTCAGAACCAACAACTTCTACAACAGGACCCACAACAACAACAACTGGTGGATTCACAAAAACCACTGGAGGACCAACAACTACGACTGCGAAAACTCCAAGAAAACGGCAGGTCCATCAACTACAACTGCTGAACTAACATCGACAATTGCAGGATCAACAACTTTTGCAGAAATTCCTGCAACAACAACTGCAGGACCAACAAAAACTGAAGGACCTATCACTTCTACTGTTGTACCCAAAAGAAAAACTGAAGGAAAAACAACAACAGCCTCAGAACCAACAACTTCTACATCAGGACCAATAACAACGAATGCAAGACCGACAACTACTTCAGCAGGACTCACTTTAACTGCAGTTCAGAAATCAACAACTGCAGAAATAACAAAACACAACTGTACCAACACATCAATTGCTGTACCAACAACTACTAAAGCAGGACCCAAAGCAACAATAGGAACAATAAAGAAAACTGCTGAACTGACATCAACAACTGCAGGACCAACAACTACGACTGCGAAAACTCCAAGTACAACGGCAGGTCCAACAACTACAACTGCTGAACTAACATCGACAACTGCAGGATCAACAACTTTTGCAGAAAAACCTGCAACAACAACTGCAGTACCAACAACAACTGTAGGACTAACAAAAACTGCAAGAACTATCACTTCTACTGCTGTACCTAAAACAAAAACTGAAGTAAAAACAACAGCCGCAGAACCAACAACTGCTACATCAGGACCCACAACAACAACTGGTGGACAAACAAAAACCACTGCAGGACCAACAACTACGACTGCGAAAACTGCAAGAAATATCACTTCTACTGCTGTACCCAAAACAAAAACTGAAGGAAAAACAACATGGGACTCAGAACCAACAACTTCTACAACAGGACCCACAACAACAACAACAACTGGTGGACTAACAAAAACCACTGGAGGACCAACAACTACGACTGCGAAAACTCCAAGAAAAACGGCAGGTCGATCAACTACAACTGCTGAACTAACATCGACAATTGCAGGATCAACAACTTTTGCAGAAATACCTGCAACAACAACTGCAGGACCAACAAAAACTGAAGGACCTATCACTTCTACTGTTGTACCCAAAACAAAAACTGAAGGAAAAAACAACAACGGCCTCAGAACCAAAACTTCTACAACAGAACCCACAACAACAACAACTGGTGGACTAACAAAAAACATTGCAGGACCATCAACAAAAGGACGAAAACAACAACTGCCGAACTTGTGACAACTGCAGTAGCAACAACAACATCTGCAGGATCTACATCCACAACAGAAGGAGCCACATCCACAACGAGAGCAGGACGAACAATGACAACTGCAGGACCAATAACAACGAATGCAAGACCCAGATCTACTTCAGCAGGACTCACTTCAGCTGCAGTACAGAAATCTAGAACTGCAGGAATAACAAAAACAACTACAGTACCAACAACATCAACCGCTGTTCCAACAACTACTAAAGCAGAACCCAAAACAACAACAGGACCAATAAAGACAACTGATGAACTAACAAAAACCACTGCAGGACCAACAACTACGACTGCGAAAACTGCAAGAACCACGGCAGGTCCAACAAATACAACTGCTGAACAAACATCGACAACTGCAGGTTCAACGACTTTTGCAGAAAAACCTGCAACCACAACTGCAGTACCAACAACAATTGGAGGACCAACCAAAACTGCAAGATCTATCACTTCTACTGCTGTACCAAAAACAAAAACTGAAGGAAAAACAACAACAGCCTCAGAACCAACAACTTCTACATCAGGACCAATAACAACGAATGCAAGACCCACAACTACTTCAGCAGGACTCACTTTAACTGCAGTTCAGAAATCAACAACTGCAGAAATAACAAAAACGACAACGGTACCAACAACATCAACTGCTGTACCAACAACTACTAAAGCAGGACCCAAAGCAACAATAGGAACAATAAAGACAACTGCTGAACTGACATCAACAACTGCAGGACCAACAACTACGACTGCGAAAACTCAAAGTACAACGGCAGGTCCAACAACTACAACTGCTGAAGTAACATCGATGACTGCAGGATCAATAACTTTTGCAGAAAAATTTGCAACCACAACTGCAGTACCAACGACAACTGTAGGACTAACAAAAACAGCAAGAACTATCACTTCTACTGCTGTACCCAAAACAAAACCTGAAGGAAAAACAACAACGGCCTCGGAACCAACAACTTCTACAACAGAACCCCAACAACAACAAGTGGTGGACTAACAAAAACATTGCAGGACCATCAACAAAAGGACGAAAAACAACAACTGCCGAACTTGTGACAACAGAACTAGCAACAACAACATCTGCAGGATCTACATCCACAACAGAAGGAGCCACATCCACAACGAGAGCAGGACGAACAATGACAACTGCAGAACCAATAATAACGAATGCAAGACCCAGAACTATTTCAGCAGGACTCACTTCAGCTGCATTACAGAAATCAACTGCAGGAATAACAAAAACGACTACAGTACCAACAACATCAACTGCTGTACCACAACTACTAAAGCAGGACCCAAAACAACAACAGGACCAATAAAGACAACTGATGAACTAACAAAAGCCACTGCAGGACCAACAACTACGACTGCGAAACTGCAAGAATAACGGCAGGATCAACAACGACAACTGCTGAAGTAACATCGACAACTGCAGAATCAACAACTTTTGCAGAAAAACCTGCAACCTCAACTGCAGTACCAACAACAATTGGAGGACCAACAAAAACTGCAAGATCTATCACTTCTACTGCTGTACCAAAAACAAAAACTGAAGGAAAAACAACAACAGCTTCAGAACCAACAACTTCTACAACAGGACCCACAACAACAACAACTGGTGGACTAACAAAAACCACTGGAGGACCAACAACTACGACTGCGAAAACTCCAAGAAAAACGGCAGGTCCATCAACTACAACTGCTGAACTAACATCGACTATTGCAGGATCAAAAACTTTTGCAGAAATACCTGCAACAACAACTGCAGGACCAACAAAAACTGAAGGACCTATCACTTCTACTGTTGTACCCAAAAGAAAAACTGAAGGAAACACAACAACAGCCTCAGAACCAACAACTTCTACATCAGGACCAATAACTACGAATGCAAGACCCACAACTACTTCAGCAGGACTCACTTTAACTGCAGTTCAGAAATCAACAACTGCAGAAATAACAAAAACGACAACGGTACCAACAACATCAACTGCTGTACCAACAACTACTAAAGCAGGACCCAAAGCAACAATAGGAACAATAAAGACAACTGCTGAACTGACATCAACAACTGCAGGACCAACAACTACGACTGCGAAAACTCAAAGTACAACGGCAGGTCCAACAACTACAACTGCTGAAGTAACATCGATGACTGCAGGATCAATAACTTTTGCAGAAAAATTTGCAACCACAACTGCAGTACCAACGACAACTGTAGGACTAACAAAAACAGCAAGAACTATCACTTCTACTGCTGTACCCAAAACAAAACCTGAAGGAAAAACAACAACGGCCTCGGAACCAACAACTTCTACAACAGAACCCCCAACAACAACAAGTGGTGGACTAACAAAAAACATTGCAGGACCATCAACAAAAGGACGAAAAACAACAACTGCCGAACTTGTGACAACAGAACTAGCAACAACAACATCTGCAGGATCTACATCCACAACAGAAGGAGCCACATCCACAACGAGAGCAGGACGAACAATGACAACTGCAGAACCAATAACAACGAATGCAAGACCCAGAACTATTTCAGCAGGACTCACTTCAGCTGCATTACAGAAATCAACTGCAGGAATAACAAAAACGACTACAGTACCAACAACATCAACTGCTGTACCAACAACTACTAAAGCAGGACCCAAAACAACAACAGGACCAATAAAGACAACTGATGAACTAACAAAAGCCACTGCAGGACCAACAACTACGACTGCGAAAACTGCAAGAATAACGGCAGGATCAACAACGACAACTGCTGAAGTAACATCGACAACTGCAGAATCAACAACTTTTGCAGAAAACCTGCAACCTCAACTGCAGTACCAACAACAATTGGAGGACCAACAAAAACTGCAAGATCTATCACTTCTACTGCTGTACCAAAAACAAAAACTGAAGGAAAAACAACAACAGCTTCAGAACCAACAACTTCTACAACAGGACCCACAACAACAACAACTGGTGGACTAACAAAAACCACTGGAGGACCAACAACTACGACTGCGAAAACTCCAAGAAAAACGGCAGGTCCATCAACTACAACTGCTGAACTAACATCGACTATTGCAGGATCAAAAACTTTTGCAGAAATACCTGCAACAACAACTGCAGGACCAACAAAAACTGAAGGACCTATCACTTCTACTGTTGTACCCAAAAAAAAACTGAAGGAAACACAACAACAGCCTCAGAACCAACAACTTCTACATCAGGACCAATAACTACGAATGCAAGACCCACAACTACTTCAGCAGGACTCACTTTAACTGCAGTTCAGAAATCAACAACTGCAGAAATAACAAAAACGACAACAGTAACAACAACATCAGCTGCTGTACCAACAACTACTAAAGCAGGACCCAAATTAACAATAGGAACAATAAAGACAACTGCTGAACTGACATCAACAACTGCAGGACAACAACTACGACTGCGAAAACTCCAAGTACAACGGCAGGTCCAACAACTACAACTGCTGAACTAACATCGACAACTGCAGGATCAACAACTTTTGCAGAAAAACCTGCAACCACAACTGCAGTACAAACAACAACTGTAGGACTAACAAAAACTGCAAGAAGTATCACTTCTACTGCTGTACCCAAAACAAAAACTGAAGGAAAAACAACAACGGCCTCAGAACCAACAACTTCTACAACAGAACCCACAACAACAACAACTGGTGGACTAACAAAAAACATTGCAGGACCATCAACAAAAGGACGAAAAACAACAACTGCCGAACTTGTGACAACTGCAGTAGCAACAACAACATCTGCAGGATCTACATCCACAACAGAAGAAGCCACATCCACAACGAGAGCAGGAGGAACAATGACAACTGCAGGACCAATAACAACGAATGCAAGACCCAGATCTACTTCCGCCGGACTAACTTCAGCTGCAGTACAGCAATCTAGAACTGCAGGAATAACAAAAACGACTACAGTACCAACAACATCAACCGCTGTTCCAACAACTACTAAAGCAGAAACCAAAACAACAACAGGACCAATAAAGACAACTGATGAACTAACAAAAACCACTGCAGGACCAACAACTACGACTGCGAAAACTGCAAGAACAACGGCAGGTCCAACAACTACAACTGCTGAACAAACATCGACAACTGCAGGATCAACAACTTTTGCAGAAAAACCTGCAACCACAGCTGCAGGACCAACAACAACTGTAGGACCAACAAAAACTGCAAGGCCTATCACTTCTACTGTTGAACCCAAAACAATAACTGAAGGAAAAACAAAAACAGCCTCAGAACCAAAAACTTCTGCATCAGGACCCACAACAGCAACAACCGCACCAATAACGACAACAGGTGGACTAACAAAAACCACTGCAGGACCAACAACTACAACTGCGAAAACTGCAACCACAACTGCAGGACCAACAACAATTGGAGGACCAAAAAAAACTGCAAGATCTATCACTTCTACTGCTGTACCAAAAACAAGAACTGAAGGAAAAACAACAACAGCTTCAGAACCAACAACTTCTACAACAGGACCCACAACAACAACAACTGGTGGACTAACAAAAACAACTGGAGGACCAACAACTACGACTGCGAAAACTCCAAGAAAAACGGCAGGTCCATCAACTACAACTGCTGAACTAACATCGACTATTGCAGGATCAAAAACTTTTGCAGAAATACCTGCAACAACAACTGCAGGACCAACAAAAACTGAAGGACCTATCACTTCTACTGTTGTACCCAAAAGAAAAACTGAAGGAAACACAACAACAGCCTCAGAACCAACAACTTCTACATCAGGACCAATAACTACGAATGCAAGACCCACAACTACTTCAGCAGGACTCACTTTAACTGCAGTTCAGAAATCAACAACTGCAGAAATAACAAAAACGACAACAGTACCAACAACATCAACTGCTGTACCAACAACTACTAAAGCAGGACCCAAAGCAACAATAGGAACAATAAAGACAACTGCTGAACTGACATCAACAACTAGAGGACCAACAACTACGACTGCGAAAACTCCAAGTACAACGGCATGTCCAACAACTACAACTGCTGAAGTAACATCGACGACTGCAGGATCAATAACTTTTGCAGAAAAATTTGCAACCACAACTGCAGTACCAACGACAACTGTAGGACTAACAAAAACAGCAAGAACTATCACTTCTACTGCTGTACCCAAAACAAAACCTGAAGGAAAAACAACAACGGCCTCGGAACCAACAACTTCTACAACAGAACCCCCAACAACAACAAGTGGTGGACTAACAAAAAACATTGCAGGACCATCAACAAAAGGACGAAAAACAACAACTGCCGAACTTGTGACAACTGAAGTAGCAACAACAACATCTGCAGGATCTACATCCACAACAGAAGGAGCCACATCCACAACGAGAGCAGGACGAACAATGACAACTGCAGAACCAATAACAACGAATGCAAGACCCAGAACTATTTCAGCAGGACTCACTTCAGCTGCATTACAGAAATCAACTGCAGGAATAACAAAAACGACTACAGTACCAACAACATCAACTGCTGTACCAACAACGACTAAAGCAGGACCCAAAACAACAACAGGACCAATAAAGACAACTGATGAACTAACAAAAGCCACTGCAGGACCAACAACTACGACTGCGAAAACTTTAAGAATAACGGCAGGACCAACAACGACAACTGCTGAAGTAACATCGACAACTGCAGAATCAACAACTTTTGCAGAAAAACCTGCAACCTCAACTGCAGTACCAACAACAATTGGAGGACCAACAAAAACTGCAAGATCTATCACTTCTACTGCTGTACCAAAAACAAAAACTGAAGGAAAAACAACAACAGCTTCAGAACCAACAACTTCTACAACAGGACCCACAACAACAACAACTGGTGGACTAACAAAAACAACTGGAGGACCAACAACTACGACTGCGAAAACTCCAAGAAAAACGGCAGGTCCATCAACTACAACTGCTGAACTAACATCGACTATTGCAGGATCAAAAACTTTTGCAGAAATACCTGCAACAACAACTGCAGGACCAACAAAAACTGAAGGACCTATCACTTCTACTGTTGTACCCAAAAGAAAAACTGAAGGAAACACAACAACAGCCTCAGAACCAACAACTTCTACATCAGGACCAATAACTACGAATGCAAGACCCACAACTACTTCAGCAGGACTCACTTTAACTGCAGTTCAGAAATCAACAACTGCAGAAATAACAAAAACGACAACAGTAACAACAACATCAGCTGCTGTACCAACAACTACTAAAGCAGGACCCAAATTAACAATAGGAACAATAAAGACAACTGCTGAACTGACATCAACAACTGCAGGAACAACAACTACGACTGCGAAAACTCCAAGTACAACGGCAGGTCCAACAACTACAACTGCTGAACTAACATCGACAACTGCAGGATCAACAACTTTTGCAGAAAAACCTGCAACCACAACTGCAGTACAAACAACAACTGTAGGACTAACAAAAACGGCAAGAACTATCACTTCAACTGCTGAACCCAAAACAAAAACTGAAGTAAAAACAACAACAGCCGCAGAACCAACAACTTCTACATCAGGACCCACAACAACAACAACTGGTGGACAAACAAAAACCACTGCAGGACCATCAACAAAAGGACGAAAAACACAACTGCAGAACTTGTGGCAACTGCAGTAGCAACAAAAACATCTGCAGGATCTACATCCACAACAGAAGGTGCCACATCCACAACGAGAGCAGGACGACCAATGACAACTGCAGAAACAATAACAACGAATGCAAGACCCAGAACTATTTCAGCAGGACTCACTTCAGCTGCATTACAGAAATCAACTGCAGGAATAACAAAAACGACTACAGTACCAACAACATCAACTGCTGAACCAACAACTACTAAAGCAGGACCCAAAACAACAACAGGACCAATAAAGACAACTGATGAACTAACAAAAACCACTGCAGGACCAATAACTACGACTGCGAAAACTGCAGGGACAACGGCAGGTCCAACAACTACAACTGCTGAACTAACATCGACAACTGCAGGATCAACAACTTTTGCAGAAAAAACTGCAACCACAACTGCAGGACCAACAACAACTGTAGGACCAACAAAAACTGCAAGGCCTATCACTTCTACTGTTGAACCCAAAACAATAACTGAAGGAAAAACAACAACAGCCTCAGAACCAAAAACTTCTACATCAGGACCCACAACAGCAACAACCGCACCAATAACGACAACAGGTGGACTAACAAAAAGCACTGCAGGACCAACAACTACAACTGCGAAAACTGCAAGAACAACGGCAGGACCAACAACGACAACTGCTGAAGTAACATCGACAACTGCAGGATCAACAACTTTTTCAGAAAAACCTGCAACCACAACTGCAGTACCAACAACAATTGGAGGACCAACAAAAACTGCAAGATCTATCACTTCTACTGCTGTACCAAAAACAAAAACTGAAGGAAAAACAACAACAGCTTCAGAACCAACAACTTCTACAACAGGACCCACAACAACAACAACTGGTGGACTAACAAAAACCACTGGAGGACCAACAACTACGACTGCGAAAACTCCAAGAAAAACGGCAGGTCCATCAACGACAACTGCTGAACTAACATCGACAATTGCAGGATCAAAAACTTTTGCAGAAATACCTGCAACCACAACTGCAGGACCAACAAAAACTCCAAGACCTATTACGTCAACTGTTGCACACAAAACAATAGCTGAAGGTAAAAAAACAACGACAGCCTCAGAACCAACAACTTCTACATCAGGACTACCAACAACAACAACCGGGCCAATAACGACAAATGTTCGACTGACAAAAACCACTGCAGGACCATCAACAAAAGGACGAAAAACAACAACGGCCGAACTTGTGACAACCGCAGTAGCAACAACAACATCTGCAGGATCTACATCCACAACAGAAGGAGCCACATCCACAACGAGAGCAGGACGAACAATGACAACTGCAGGACCAATAACAACGAATGCCAGACCCAGAGCTACTTCAGCAGGACTCACTTCAGCTGCAGTACAGAAATCTAGAACTGCAGGAATAACAAAAACGACTACAGTACCAACAACATCAACTGCTGTTCCAAGAACTACTAAAGCAGAACCCAAAACAACAACAGGACCAATAAAGACAACTGATGAACTAACAAAAACCACTGCAGGACCAACAACTACGACTGCGAAAACTGCAAGAACAACGGCAGGTCAAACAACTACAACTGCTGAACAACATCGACAACTGCAGGATCAACAACTTTTGCGGAAAAACCTGCAACCACAACTGCAGTACAAACAACAACTGTAGGACTAACAAAAACGGCAAGAACTATCACTTCTACTGCTGAACCCAAAACAAAAACTGAAGTAAAAACAACAACATTCGCAGAACCAACAACTTCTACAACAGGACCCACAACAACAACAACTGGTGGACTCACAAAAACCACTGGAGGACCAACAACTACGACTGCGAAAACTCCAAGAAAAACGTCAGGTCCATCAACTACAGCTGCTGAACTAACATCGACAATTGCAGGAACAACAACTTTTGCAGAAATTCCTGCAACAACAACTGCAGGACCAACAAAAACTGAAGGACCTATCACTTCTACTGTTGTACCCAAAAGAAAAACTGAAGGAAAAACAACAACAGCATCAGAACCAACAACTTCTACATCAGGACCAATAACAACGAATGCAAGACCCACAACTACTTCAGCAGGACTCACTTTAACTGCAGTTCAGAAATCAACAACTGCAGAAATAACAAAAACGACAACAGTACCAACAACATCAACTACTGTACCAACAACTACTGAAGCAGGACCCAAAGCAACAATAGGAACAATAAAGACAACTGCTGAACTGACATCAACAACTGCAGGACCAACAACTACGACCGCGAAAACTCCAAGTACAACGGCAGGTCCAACAACTACAACTGCTGAACTAACATCGACAACTGCAGGATCAACAACTTTTGCAGAAAAACCTGCAACAACAACTGCAGTACCAACAACAACTGTAGGACTAACAAAAACTGCAAGAACTATCACTTCTACTGCTGTACCCAAAACAAAAACTGAAGGAAAAACAACAACGGCCTCAGAACCAACAACTTCTACAACAGAACCCACAACAACAACAACTGGTGGACTAACAAAAAACCCTGCAGGACCATCAACAAAAGGACGAAAAACAACAACTGCCGAACTTGTGACAACTGCAGTAGCAACAACAACATCTGCAGGATCTACATCCACAACAGAAGGAGCCACATCCACAACGAGAGCAGGACGAACAATGACAACTGCAGGACCAATAATAACGAATGCAAGACCCAGATCTACTTCAGCAGGACTAACTTCAGCTGCAGTACAGAAATCTAGAACTGCAGGAACAACAAAAACAACTACAGTACCAACAACATCAACCGCTGTTCCAACAACTACTAAAGCAGAACCCAAAACAACAACAGGACCAATAAAGACAAATGATGAACTAACAAAAACCACTGCAGGACCAACAACTACGACTGCGAAAACTGCAAGAACAACGGCAGGTCCAACAACTACAACTGCTGAACTAACATCGACAAGTGCAGGATCAACAACTTTTGCAGAAATTGCAGGACCAACAACAACTGTAGGACCAACAAAAACTGCAAGGCCTATCACTTCTACTGTTGAACCCAAAACAATAACTGAAGGAAAAACAACAACAGCCTCAGAACCAAATACTTCTACATCAGGACCCACAACAGCAACAACCGCACCAATAACGACAACAGGTGGACTAACAAAACCACTGCAGGACCAACAACTATAACTGCGAAAACTGCAAGAACAACGGCAGGACCAACAACGACAACTGCTGAAGTAACATCGACAACTGCAGGATCAACAACTTTTGCAGAAAAACCTGCAACCACAACTGCAGTACCAACAACAATTGGAGGACCAACAAAAACGGCAAGATCTATCACTTCTACTGCTGTACCAAAAACAAAAACTGAAGGAAAAACAACCACAGCTTCAGAACCAACAACTTCTACAACAGGACCCACAACAACAACAACTGGTGGAATCACAAAAACCACTGGAGGACCAACAACGACGACTGCGAAAACTCCAAGAAAAACGGCAGGTCCATCAACTACAACTGCTGAACTAACATCGACAATTGCAGGATCAACAACTTTTGCAGAAATTCCTGCAACAACAACTGCAGGACCAACAAAAACTGAAGGACCTATAACTTCTACTGTTGTACCCAAGAGAAAAACTGAAGGAAAAAAACAACAGCCTCAGAACCAACAACTTCTACATCAGGACCAATAACAACGAATGCAAGACCCGCAACTACTTCAGCAGGATTCACTTTAAACTGCAGTTTCAGAAATCAACAACTGCAGAAATCACAAAAACGAAAAAAGTACCAACAAAATCAACTGCTGTACCAACAACTTCTGAAGCAGGACCCAAAGCAAAAATAGGAACAATTAAGACAACTGCTGAACTGACATCAACAACTGCGGACCAACAACTACTGACTGCGAAACTCCAAGTACAACGCAGGTCCCCCAAATACAACTGCTGAACTAACATGACAACTGCAGGATAACAACTTGCAGAAAAACCTGAAAACACAACTGCAGGACCAACAACAACTGTAGGACCAACAAAAACTGCAAGGCCTATCACTTCTACTGTTGAACCCAAAACAATAACTGAAGGAAAAACAACAACAGCCTCAGAACCAAATACTTCTACATCAGGACCCACAACAGCAACAACCGCACCAATAACGACAACAGGTGGACTAACAAAAACCACTGCAGGACCAACAACTATAACTGCGAAAACTGCAAGAACAACGGCAGGACCAACAACGACAACTGCTGAAGTAACATCGACAACTGCAGGATCAACAACTTTTGCAGAAAAACCTGCAACCACAACTGCAGTACCAACAACAATTGGAGGACCAACAAAACGGCAAGATCTATCACTTCTACTGCTGTACCAAAAACAAAAACTGAAAGAAAAACAACAACAGCTTCAGAACCAACAACTTCTACAACAGGACCCAACAACAACAACTGGTGGAATCACAAAAACCACTGGAGGACCAACAACGACGACTGCGAAAACTCCAAGAAAAACGGCAGGTCCATCAACTACAACTGCTGAACTAACATCGACAATTGCAGGATCAACAACTTTTGCAGAAATTCCTGCAACAACAACTGCAGGACCAACAAAAACTGAAGGACCTATAACTTCTACTGTTGTACCCAAGAGAAAAACTGAAGGAAAAAAACAACAGCCTCAGAACCAACAACTTCTACATCAGGACCAATAACAACGAATGCAAGACCCGCAACTACTTCAGCAGGATTCACTTTAACTGCAGTTCAGAAATCAACAACTGCAGAAATAACAAAAACGACAACAGTACCAACAACATCAACTGCTGTACCAACAACTACTAAAGCAGAACCCAAAACAACAACAGGACCAATAAAGACAAACGGATGAACTAACAAAAACCATCTGCTGAATAACATCGACAACTGCAGGATCAAACAACTTTTGCAGGAAGAAAACCTGCAACCACAACGACAGTACCAACAACAACTGTGGACTACAAAAACGCAAGAAACTAATCACTTCTACTGCTGTACCCAAACCGAAAACTGAAGTCAAAACAACAACAGCCGCAGAACCAACAACTTTACAGTCAGGACCCCACAACAACAAACAACGTGGACTAACAAAAACCCACGGCAGGACAACAACTACGGCTGTGAAAACGCAAAGACACAATGGCAGACCAACAACTACAACTGCCTGAAGTAACATTCGACAACTGCAGGACCAACCAACTTTTGCAGAAAAACTGTAGGACCAACAAAACTGCAAGGCCTATCACTTCTACTGTTGAACCCAAAACAATAACTGAAGAAAAAACAACAACAGCCTCAGAACCAAAAACTTCTACATCAGGACCCACAACAACAACAACAGGTGGACTAACAAAAACCACTGCAGGACCAACAACTACAACTGCGAAGACTGCAAGAACAACGGCAGGACCAACAACGACAACTGCTGAAGTAACATCGACAACTGCAGGATCAACAACTTTTGCAGAAAAAACCTTCAACCACAACTGCAGTACCAACAACAATTGGAGGACCAACAAAAACTGCAAGATATATCACTTCTACTGCTGTACCAAAAACAAAAACTGAAGGAAAAACAACAACAGCTTCAGAACCAACAACTTCTACAACAGGACCCACAACAACAACAACTGGTGGACTCACAAAACAACTGGAGGACCAACAACTACGACTGCGAAAACTCCAAGAAAAACGGCAGGTCCATCAACTACAGCTGCTGAACTAACATCGACAATTGCAGGATCAACAACTTTTGCAGAAATTCCTGCAACAACAACTGCAGGACCAACAAAAACTGAAGGACCTATCACTTCTACTGTTGTACCCAAAAGAAAAAACTGAAGGAAAAACAACAACAGCCTCAGAACCAACAACTTCTACATCAGGACCAATAACAACGAATGCAAGACCCACAACTACTTCAGCAGGACTCACTTTAACTGCAGTTCAGAAATCAACAACTGCAGAAATAACAAAACGACAACAGTACCAACAACATCAACTGCTGTACCAACAACTACTGAAGCAGGACCCAAAGCAAACAATAGGAACAATAAAGACAACTGCTGAACTGACATCAACAACTGCAGGACCAACAACTACGACTGCGAAAACTCCAAGTACAACGGCAGGTCCAACAAATACAACTGCTGAACTAACATCGACAACTGCAGGATCAACAACTTCTGTGGGACTAACAAAAACTGCAAGAACAATCACTTCTACTGCTGTACCTAAAACAAAAACTGAAATAAAAACAACAACAGCCGCAGAACCAACAACTGCTACATCAGGAAACACAACAACACTGGTGGACTAACAAAAACCACTGCAGGGCCAACAACTACGACTGCGAAAACTGCAAGAACTATCACTTCTACTGCTGTACCCAAAACAAAAACTGAAGGAAAAACAACAACGGCCTCAGAACCAACAACTTCTACAACAGAACCCACAACAACAACTGGTGGACTAACAAAAAACATTGCAGGACCATCAACAAAAGGACGAAAAACAACAACTGCCGAACTTGTGACAGCTGCAGTAGCAACAACAACATTTGCAGGATCTACATCCACAACAGTAGGAGCCACATCCACATTGAGAGCAGGACGAACAATGACAACTGCAGGACCAATAACAACGAATGCAGGACCCAGATCTACTTCAGCAGGACTAACTTCAGCTGCAGTACAGAAATCTAGAACTGCAGGAATAACAAAAACCACTACAGTACCAACAACCTCAACCGCTGTTCCAACAACTACCGAAGCAGAACCCAAAACAACAACAGGACCAATAAAGACAACTGATGAACTAACAAAAACCACTGCTGAACTAACATCGACAACTGCAGGATCAACAACTTTTGCAGAAAAACCTGCAACCACAACTGCAGTACCAACAACAACTGTAGGACTAACAAAAACTGCAAGAACTATCACTTCTACTGCTGTACCCAAAACCGAAACTGAAGTAAAAACAACAACAGCCGCAGAACCAACAACTTCTACATCAGGACCCACAACAACAACAACTGGTGGACTAACAAAAACCACTGCAGGACCAACAACTACGACTGTGAAAACTGCAAGAACAATGGCAGGACCAACAACTACAACTGCTGAAGTAACATCGACAACTGCAGGACCAACAACTTTTGCAGAAAAACCTGCAACCACAACTGCAGGATCAACAACAACTGTAGGACCAACAAAACTGCAAGGCCTATCACTTCTACTGTTGAACCCAAAACAATAACTGAAGAAAAAACAACAACAGCCTCAGAACCAAAAACTTCTACATCAGGACCCACAACAACAACAACAGGTGGACTAACAAAAACCACTGCAGGACCAACAACTACAACTGCGAAGACTGCAAGAACAACGGCAGGACCAACAACGACAACTGCTGAAGTAACATCGACAACTGCAGGATCAACAACTTTTGCAGAAAAACCTTCAACCACAACTGCAGTACCAACAACAATTGGAGGACCAACAAAAAACTGCAAGATCTATCACTTCTACTGCTGTACCAAAAACAAAAACTGAAGGAAAAACAACAACAGCTTCAGAACCAACAACTTCTACAACAGGACCCACAACAACAACAACTGGTGGACTCACAAAAACAACTGGAGGACCAACAACTACGACTGCGAAAACTCCAAGAAAAACGGCAGGTCCATCAACTACAGCTGCTGAACTAACATCGACAATTGCAGGATCAACAACTTTTGCAGAAATTCCTGCAACAACAACTGCAGGACCAACAAAAACTGAAGGACCTATCACTTCTACTGTTGTACCCAAAGAAAAACTGAAGGAAAAACAACAACAGCCTCAGAACCAACAACTTCTACATCAGGACCAATAACAACGAATGCAAGACCCACAACTACTTCAGCAGGACTCACTTTAACTGCAGTTCAGAAATCAACAACTGCAGAAATAACAAAAACGACAACAGTACCAACAACATCAACTGCTGTACCAACAACTACTAAAGCAGGACCCAAAGCAACAATAGGAACAATAAAGACAACTGCTGAACTGACATCAACAACTGCAGGACCAACAACTACGACTGCGAAAACTCCAAGTACAACGGCAGGTCCAACAACTACAACTGCTGAAGTAACATCGACGACTGCAGGATCATTAACTTTTGCAGAAAAATTTGCAACCACAACTGCAGTACCAACGACAACTGTAGGACTAACAAAAACTGCAAGAAACTATCACTTCTACTGCTGTACCCAAAACAAAAACTGAAGGAAAAACAACAACGGCCTCAGAACCAACAACTTCTACAACAGAACCCACAACAACTGGTGGACTAACAAAAAACATTGCAGGACCATCAACAAAAGGACGAAAAACAACAACTGCCGAAATTGTGACAACTGCAATAGCAACAACAACATCTGCAGGATCTACATCCACAACAGAAGGAGCCACATCCACAACGAGAGCAGGACGAACAATGACAACTGCAGGACCAATAATAACGAATGCAAGACCCAGATCTACTTCAGCAGGACTAACTTCAGCTGCAGTACAGAAATCTAGAACTGCAGGAACAACAAAAACAACTACAGTACCAACAACATCAACCGCTGTTCCAACAACAACTAAGCAGATCCCAAAACAACAACAGGACCAATAAAGACAACTGATGAACTAACAAAAACCACTGCAGGACCAACAACTACGACTGCGAAAACTGCAAGAACAACGGCTGGTCAAACAACTAGAACTGCTGAACTAACATCGACAACTGCAGGATCAACAACTTTTGCAGAAAAACCTGAAACCACAACTGCAGGACCAACAACAACTGTAGGACCAACAAAAACTGCAAGGCCTATCACTTCTACTGTTGAACCCACACAATAACTGAAGGAAAAAACAACAACAGCCTCAGAACCAATAACTTCTACATTAGGACCCACAACAGCAACAACCGCACCAATAACGACAACAGGTGGACTAACAGAAACCACTGCAGGACCAACAACTAAAACTGCGAAAACTGCAAGAACAACGGCAGGACCAACAACGACAACTGCTGAAGTAACATCGACAACTGCAGGATCAACAACTTTTGCAGAAAAACCTGCAACCACAACTGCAGTACCAACAACAATTGGAGGACCAACAAATACGGCAAGATCTATCACTTCTACTGCTGTACCAAAAACAAAAACTGAAAGAAAAACAACAACAGCTTCAGAACCAACAACTTCTACAACAGGACCCACAACAACAACAACTGGTGGACTCACAAAAACCACTGGAGGACCAACAACTACGACTGCGAAAACTCCAAGAAAAACGGCAGGTCCATCAACTACAACTGCTGAACTAACATCGACAATTGCAGGATCAACAACTTTTGCAGAAATTCCTGCAACAACAACTGCAGGACCAACAAAAACTGAAGGACCTATCACTTCTACTGTTGTACCCAAAAGAAAAACTGAAGGAAAAACAACAACAGCCTCAGAACCAACAACTTCTACATCAGGACCAATAACAACGAATGCAAGACCGACAACTACTTCAGCAGGACTCACTTTAACTGCAGTTCAGAAATCAACAACTGCAGAAATAACAAAAAACGACAACTGTACCAACAACATCAATTGCTGTACCAACAACTACTAAAGCAGGACCCAAAGCAACAATAGGAACAATAAAGAAAACTGCTGAACTGACATCAACAACTGCAGGACCAACAACTACGACTGCGAAAACTCCAAGTACAACGGCAGGTCCAACAACTACAACTGCTGAACTAACATCGACAACTGCAGGATCAACAACTTTTGCAGAAAAACCTGCAACAACAACTGCAGTACCAACAACAACTGTAGGACTAACAAAAACTGCAAGAACTATCACTTCTACTGCTGTACCCAAAACCGAAACTGAAGTAAAAACAACAACAGCCGCAGAACCAACAACTTCTACATCAGGACCCACAACAACAACAACTGGTGGACTAACAAAAACCACTGCAGGACCAACAACTACGACTGTGAAAACTGCAAGAACAATGGCAGGACCAACAACTACAACTGCTGAAGTAACATCGACAACTGCAGGACCAACAACTTTTGCAGAAAAACCTGCAACCACAACTGCAGGATCAACAACAACTGTAGGACCAACAAAAACTGCAAGGCCTATCACTTCTACTGTTGAACCCAAAACAATAACTGAAGAAAAAACAACAACAGCCTCAGAACCAAAAACTTCTACATCAGGACCCACAACAACAACAACAGGTGGACTAACAAAAACCACTGCAGGACCAACAACTAAAACTGCGAAGACTGCAAGAACAACGGCAGGACCAACAACGACAACTGCTGAAGTAACATCGACAACTGCAGGATCAACAACTTTTGCAGAAAACCTTCAACCACAACTGCAGTACCAACAACAATTGGAGGACCAACAAAAACTGCAAGATCTATCACTTCTACTGCTGTACCAAAAACAAAAACTGAAGGAAAAACAACAACAGCTTCAGAACCAACAACTTCTACAACAGGACCCACAACAACAACAACTGGTGGACTCACAAAAACAACTGGAGGACCAACAACTACGACTGCGAAAACTCCAAGAAAAACGGCAGGTCCATCAACTACAGCTGCTGAACTAACATCGACAATTGCAGGATCAACAACTTTTGCAGAAATTCCTGCAACAACAACTGCAGGACCAACAAAAACTGAAGGACCTATCACTTCTACTGTTGTACCCAAAAGAAAAACTGAAGGAAAAACAACAACAGCCTCAGAACCAACAACTTCTACATCAGGACCAATAACAACGAATGCAAGACCCACAACTACTTCAGCAGGACTCACTTTAACTGCAGTTCAGAAATCAACAACTGCAGAAATAACAAAAACGACAACAGTACCAACAACATCAACTGCTGTACCAACAACTACTAAAGCAGGACCCAAAGCAACAATAGGAACAATAAAGACAACTGCTGAACTGACATCAACAACTGCAGGACCAACAACTACGACTGCGAAAACTCCAAGTACAACGGCAGGTCCAACAACTACAACTGCTGAAGTAACATCGACGACTGCAGGATCATTAACTTTTGCAGAAAAATTTGCAACCACAACTGCAGTACCAACGACAACTGTAGGACTAACAAAAACTGCAAGAACTATCACTTCTACTGCTGTACCCAAAACAAAAACTGAAGGAAAAACAACAACGGCCTCAGAACCAACAACTTCTACAACAGAACCCACAACAACTGGTGGACTAACAAAAAACATTGCAGGACCATCAACAAAAGGACGAAAAACAACAACTGCCGAACTTGTGACCACTGCAGTAGCAACAACAACATCTGCAGGATCTACATCCACAACAGAAGGAGCCACATCCACAACGAGAGCAGGACGAACAATGACAACTGCAGGACCAATAACAACGAATGCAAGACCCAGATCTACTTCAGCAAGACTCACTTCAGCCGCAGTACAGAAATCTAGAACTGCAAGAACTATCACTTCTACTGCTGAACCCAAAACAAAACTGAAGGAAAAACAACAACAGCCGCAGAACCAACAACTTCGACATCAGGACCCACAACAACAATAACTGGTGGACTAACAAAAACCACTGCAGGACCAACAACTACAACTGCTGAAGTAACATCGACAACTGCAGGATCAACAACTTTTGCAGAAAAACCTGCAACCACAACTGCAGGACCAAAGAAAACTCCAAGACCTATTAAGTCAACTGTTGCACACAAAACAATAACTGAAGGTAAAAAAACAACCACAGCCTCAGAACCAACAGCTTCTACATCAGGACCCACAACAACAACAACCGGACCAATAACGACAACTGGTGGACTAACAAAAACCACAGAAGGTCCGTCAACAAAAGGGCTAAAAACAAAAACTGCCGAACTTGTGACAACCACAGTAGCAACAACAACATCTGCAGGATCTACATCCACAACAGAAGGAGCCACATCCACAACGAGAGCAGAACGAACAATGACAACTGCAGGACCAATAACAACGAATGCAAGACCCAGATCTAGTTCAGCAGGATTCACTTCAGCTGCAGTACAGAAAGCTAAAACTGCAGGAATAGCAAAAACGACGACAGTACCAACAACATCAATTGCTGTTCCAACAACTACTAAAGCAGAACCCAAAACAACAACAGGACCAATAAAGACAACTGATGAACTAACAAAAACCACTGCAGGACCAACAACTACGACTGCGAAAACTGGAAGAACAACGGCAGGTCCAACAACTACAACTGCTGAACAAATATCGACAACTGCAGGATCAACAACTTTTGCAGAAAAACCTGCAACCACAACTGCAGGACCAACAACAACTGTGGGACCAACAAAAACTGCAAGGCCTATCACTTCTACTGCTGTACCAAAAACAAAAACTGAAGGAAAAACAACAACATTCTCAGAACCAAAAACTTCTGCATCAGGACCCACAACAGCAACAACCGCACAAATAACGACAACAGGTGGACCAACAAAAACCACTGCAGGACCAACAACTACAACTGCAAAAACTGCAAGAACAACGGCAGGACCAACAACGACAACTGCTGAAGTAACATCGACAACTGCAGGATCAACAACTTTTGCAGAAAAACCTGCAACCACAACTGCAGTACCAACAACAATTGGAGGACCAACCAAAACTGCAAGATCTATCACTTCTACTGCTGTACCAAAAGCAAAAACTGAAGGAAAAACAACAACAGCCTCAGAACCAACAACTTCTACATCAGGACCAATAACAACGAATGCAAGACCCACAACTACTTCAGCAGGACTCACTTTAACTGCAGTTCAGAAATCAACAACTGCAGAAATAACAAAAACGACAACGGTACCAACAACATCAACTGCTGTACCAACAACTACTAAAGCAGGACCCAAAGCAACAATAGGAACAATAAAGACAACTGCTGAACTGACATCAACAACTGCAGGACCAACAACTACGACTGCGAAAACTCCAAGTACAACGGCAGGTCCAACAACTACAACTGCTGAAGTAACATCGACGACTGCAGGATCAATAACTTTTGCAGAAAAATTTGCAACCACAACTGCAGCACCAATGACAACTGTAGGACTAACAAAAACTGCAAGAACTATCACTTCTACTGCTGTACCCAAAACAAAAACTGAAGGAAAAACAACATGGGACTCAGAACCAACAACTTCTACAACAGGACCCACAACAACAACAACAACTGGTGGACTAACAAAAACCACTGGAGGACCAACAACTACGACTGCGAAAACTCCAAGAAAAACGGCAGGTCGATCAACTACAACTGCTGAACTAACATCGACAATTGCAGGATCAACAACTTTTGCAGAAATACCTGCAACAACAACTGCAGGACCAACAAAAACTGAAGGACCTATCACTTCTACTGTTGTACCCAAAAGAAAAACTGAAGGAAAAACAACAACAGCATCAGAACCAACAACTTCTACATCAGGACCAATAACAACGAATGCAAGACCCACAACTACTTCAGCAGGACTCACTTTAACTGCAGTTCAGAAATCAACAACTGCAGAAATACAAAACGACAACAGTACCAACAACATCAACTACTGTACCAACAACTACTGAAGCAGGACCCAAAGCAACAATAGGAACAATAAAGACAACTGCTGAACTGACATCAACAACTGCAGGACCAACAACTACGACCGCGAAAACTCCAAGTACAACGGCAGGTCCAACAACTACAACTGCTGAACTAACATCGACAACTGCAGGATCAACAACTTTTGCAGAAAAACCTGAAACCACAACTGCAGGACCAACAACAACTGTAGGACCAACAAAAACTGCAAGGCCTATCACTTCTACTGTTGAACCCAAAACAATAACTGAAGGAAAAACAACAACAGCCTCAGAACCAAAAACTTCTACATTAGGACCCACAACAGCAACAACCGCACCAATAACGACAACAGGTGGACTAACAGAAACCACTGCAGGACCAACAACTAAAACTGCGAAAACTGCAAGAACAACGGCAGGACCAACAACGAAAACTGCTGAAGTAACATCGACAACTGCAGGATCAACAACTTTTGCAGAAAAACCTGCAACCACAACTGCAGTACCAACAACAATTGGAGGACCAACAAATACGGCAAGATCTATCACTTCTACTGCTGTACCAAAAACAAAAACTGAAAGAAAAACAACAACAGCTTCAGAACCAACAACTTCTACAACAGGACCCACAACAACAACAACTGGTGGACTCACAAAAACCACTGGAGGACCAACAACTACGACTGCGAAAACTCCAAGAAAAACGGCAGGTCCATCAACTACAACTGCTGAACTAACATCGACAATTGCAGGATCAACAACTTTTGCAGAAATTCCTGCAACAACAACTGCAGGACCAACAAAAACTGAAGGACCTATCACTTCTACTGTTGTACCCAAAAGAAAAACTGAAGGAAAAACAACAACAGCCTCAGAACCAACAACTTCTACATCAGGACCAATAACAACGAATGCAAGACCGACAACTACTTCAGCAGGACTCACTTTAACTGCAGTTCAGAAATCAACAACTGCAGAAATAACAAAAACGACAACTGTACCAACAACATCAATTGCTGTACCAACAACTACTAAAGCAGGACCCAAAGCAACAATAGGAACAATAAAGAAAACTGCTGAACTGACATCAACAACTGCAGGACCAACAACTACGACTGCGAAAACTCCAAGTACAACGGCAGGTCCAACAACTACAACTGCTGAACTAACATCGACAACTGCAGGATCAACAACTTTTGCAGAAAAACCTGCAACAACAACTGCAGTACCAACAACAACTGTAGGACCAACAAAAACTGCAAGAACTATCACTTCTACTGCTGTACCTAAAACAAAAACTGAAGTAAAAACAACAACAGCCGCAGAACCAACAACTGCTACATCAGGACCCACAACAACAACTGGTGGACAAACAAAAACCACTGCAGGACCAACAACTACGACTGCGAAAACTGCAAGAAATATCACTTCTACTGCTGTACCCAAAACAAAAACTGAAGGAAAAACAACATGGGACTCAGAACCAACAACTTCTACAACAGGACCCACAACAACAACAACAACTGGTGGACTAACAAAAACCACTGGAGGACCAACAACTACGACTGCGAAAACTGCAAGAACAATGGCAGGACCAACAACTACAACTGCTGAAGTAACATCGACAACTGCAGGACCAACAACTTTTGCAGAAAAACCTGCAACCACAACTGCAGGATCAACAACAACTGTAGGACCAACAAAACTACAAGGCCTATCAATTCTACTGTTGAACCCAAAACAATAACTGAAGGAAAAACAACAAGGGCCTCAGAACCAAAAACTTCTACATCAGGACCCACAACAGCAACAACCGCACCAATAACGACAACAGGTGGACTAACAAAAACCACTGCAGGACCAACAACTAGAACTGCGAAAACTGCAAGAACAGCGGCAGGACCAACGACGACAACTGCTGAAGTAACATCGACAACTGCACGATCAACAACTTTTGCAGAAAAACCTGCAACCACAACTGCAGTACCAACAACAATTGGAGGACCAACCAAAACTGTAAGATCTATCACTTCTACTGCTGTACCAAAAACAAAAACTGAAGGAAAAACAACAACAGCTTCAGAACCAACAACTCCTACAACAGAACCCACAACAACAACAACTGGTGGACTAACAAAAAACATTGCAGGACCATCAACAAAAGGACGAAAAACAACAACTGCCGAACTTGTGACCACTGCAGTAGCAACAACAACATCTGCAGGATCTACATCCACAACAGAAGGAGCCACATCCACAACGAGAGCAGGACGAACAATGACAACTGCAGGACCAATAACAACGAATGCAAGACCCAGATCTACTTCAGCAAGACTCACTTCAGCCGCAGTACAGAAATCTAGAACTGCAAGAACTATCACTTCTACTGCTGAACCCAAAACAAAAACTGAAGGAAAAACAACAACAGCCGCAGAACCAACAACTTCGACATCAGGACCCACAACAACAATAACTGGTGGACTAACAAAAACCACTGCAGGACCAACAACTACGACTGCGAAAACTGCAAGAACAACGGCAGGACCAACAACTACAACTGCTGAAGTAACATCGACAACTGCAGAATCAACAACTTTTGCAGAAAAACCTGCAACCACAACTGCAGGACCAAAGAAAACTCGAAGACCTATTAAGTCAACTGTTGCACACAAAACAATAACTGAAGGTAAAAAAACAACCACAGCCTCAGAACCAACAGCTTCTACATCAGGACCCACAACAACAACAACCGGACCAATAACGACAACTGGTGGACTAACAAAAACCACAGAAGGTCCGTCAACAAAAGGGCTAAAAACAAAAACTGCCGAACTTGTGACAACCACAGTAGCAACAACAACATCTGCAGGATCTACATCCACAACAGAAGGAGCCACATCCACAACGAGAGCAGAACGAACAATGACAACTGCAGGACCAATAACAACGAATGCAAGACCCAGATCTAGTTCAGCAGGATTCACTTCAGCTGCAGTACAGACAGCTAAAACTGCAGGAATAGCAAAAACGACGACAGTACCAACAACATCAATTGCTGTTCCAACAACTACTAAAGCAGAACCCAAAACAACAACAGGACCAATAAAGACAACTGATGAACTAACAAAAACCACTGCAGGACCAACAACTACGACTGCGAAAACTGCAAGAACAACGGCAGGTCCAACAACTACAACTGCTGAACAAATATCGACAATTGCAGGATCAACAACTTTTGCAGAAAAACCTGCAACCACAACTGCAGGACCAACAACAACTGTGGGACCAACACAAACTGCAAGGCCTATCACTTCTACTGCTGTACCAAAAACAAAAACTGAAGGAAAAACAACAACATTCTCAGAACCAAAAACTTCTGCATCAGGACCCACAACAGCAACAACCGCACCAATAACGACAACAGGTGGACTAACAAAAACCACTGCAGGACCAACAACTACAACTGCGAAAACTGCAAGAACAACGGCAGGACCAACAACGACAACTGCTGAAGTAACATCGACAACTGCAGGATCAACAACTTTTGCAGAAAAACCTGCAACCACAACTGCAGTACCAACAACAATTGGAGGACCAACCAAAACTGCAAGATCTGTCACTTCTACTGCTGTACCAAAAACAAAAACTGAAGGAAAAACAACAACAGCCTCAGAACCAACAACTTCTACATCAGGACCAATAACAACGAATGCAAGACCCACAACTACTTCAGCAGGACTCACTTTAACTGCAGTTCAGAAATCAACAACTGCAGAAATAACAAAAACGACAACGGTACCAACAACATCAACTGCTGTACCAACAACTACTAAAGCAGGACCCAAAGCAACAATAGGAACAATAAAGACAACTGCTGAACTGACATCAACAACTGCAGGACCAACAACTACGACTGCGAAAACTCCAAGTACAACGGCAGGTCCACCAACTACAACTGCTGAAGTAACATCGACGACTGCAGGATCAATAACTTTTGCAGAAAAATTTGCAACCACAACTGCAGTACCAATGACAACTGTAGGACTAACAAAAACTGCAAGAACTATCACTTCTACTGCTGTACCCAAAACAAAAACTGAAGGAAAAACAACAAGGGCCTCAGAACCAACAACTTCTACAACAGGACCCACAACAACAACAACAACTGGTGGACTAACAAAAACCACTGGAGGACCAACAACTACGACTGCGAAAACTCCAAGAAAAACGGCAGGTCGATCAACTACAACTGCTGAACTAACATCGACAATTGCAGGATCAACAACTTTTGCAGAAATACCTGCAACAACAACTGCAGGACCAACAAAAACTGAAGGACCTATCACTTCTACTGTTGTACCCAAAACAAAAACTGAAGGAAAAAACAACAACATTCTCAGAACCAAAAACTTCTGCATCAGGACCCACAACAGCAACAACCGCACCAATAACGACAACAGGTGGACCAACAAAAACCACTGCAGGACCAACAACTACGACTGCAAAAACTCCAAGAAAAACGGCAGGTCCATCAACTACAACTGCTGAACTAACATCGACAATTGCAGGATCAACAACTTTTGCAGAAATTCCTGCAACAACAACTGCAGGACCAACAAAAACTGAAGGACCTATCACTTCTACTGTTGTACCCAAAAGAAAAACTGAAGGAAAAACAACAACAGCCTCAGAACCAACAACTTCTACATCAGGACCAATAACAACGAATGCAAGACCGACAACTACTTCAGCAGGACTCACTTTAACTGCAGTTCAGAAATCAACAACTGCAGAAATAACAAAAACGACAACTGTACCAACAACATCAATTGCTGTACCAACAACTACTAAAGCAGGACCCAAAGCAACAATAGGAACAATAAAGAAAACTGCTGAACTGACATCAACAACTGCAGGACCAACAACTACGACTGCGAAAACTCCAAGTACAACGGCAGGTCCAACAACTACAACTGCTGAACTAACATCGACAACTGCAGGATCAACAACTTTTGCAGAAAAACCTGCAACAACAACTGCAGTACCAACAACAACTGTAGGACCAACAAAAACTGCAAGAACTATCACTTCTACTGCTGTACCTAAAACAAAAACTGAAGTAAAAACAACAACAGCCGCAGAACCAACAACTGCTACATCAGGACCCACAACAACAACTGGTGGACAAACAAAAACCACTGCAGGACCAACAACTACGACTGCGAAAACTGCAAGAAATATCACTTCTACTGCTGTACCCAAAACAAAAACTGAAGGAAAAACAACATGGGACTCAGAACCAACAACTTCTACAACAGGACCCACAACAACAACAACAACTGGTGGACTAACAAAAACCACTGGAGGACCAACAACTACGACTGCGAAAACTCCAAGAAAAACGGCAGGTCGATCAACTACAACTGCTGAACTAACATCGACAATTGCAGGATCAACAACTTTTGCAGAAATACCTGCAACAACAACTGCAGGACCAACAAAAACTGAAGGACCTATCACTTCTACTGTTGTACCCAAAACAAAAACTGAAGGAAAAACAACAACGGCCTCAGAACCAAAAACTTCTACAACAGAACCCACAACAACAACAACTGGTGGACTAACAAAAAACATTGCAGGACCATCAACAAAAAGACGAAAAACAACAACTGCCGAACTTGTGACAACTGCAGCAGCAACAACAACATCTGCAGGATCTACATCCACAACAGAAGGAGCCACATCCACAACGAGAGCAGGACGAACAATGACAACTGCAGGACCAATAACAACGAATGCAAGACCCAGATCTACTTCAGCAGGACTCACTTCAGCTGCAGTACAGAAATCTAGAACTGCAGGAATAACAAAAACAACTACAGTACCAACAACATCAACCGCTGTTCCAACAACTACCAAAGCAGAACCCAAAACAACAACAGGACCAATAAAGACAACTGATGAACTAACAAAAACCACTGCAGGACCAACAACTACGACTGCGAAAACTGCAAGAACAACGGCAGGTCCAACAACTATAACTGCTGAACAAATATCGACAACTGCAGGATCAACAACTTTTGCAGAAAAACCTGCAACCACAACTGCAGGACCAACAACTACGACTGCGAAAACTGCAAGAACAATGGCAGGACCAACAACTACAACTGCTGAAGTAACATCGACAACTGCAGGACCAACAACTTTTGCAGAAAAACCTGCAACCACAACTGCAGGATCAACAACAACTGTAGGACCAACAAAAACTACAAGGCCTATCAATTCTACTGTTGAACCCAAAACAATAACTGAAGGAAAAACAACAAGGGCCTCAGAACCAAAAACTTCTACATCAGGACCCACAACAGCAACAACCGCACCAATAACGACAACAGGTGGACTAACAAAAACCACTGCAGGACCAACAACTAGAACTGCGAAAACTGCAAGAACAGCGGCAGGACCAACGACGACAACTGCTGAAGTAACATCGACAACTGCACGATCAACAACTTTTGCAGAAAAACCTGCAACCACAACTGCAGTACCAACAACAATTGGAGGACCAACCAAAACTGTAAGATCTATCACTTCTACTGCTGTACCAAAAACAAAAACTGAAGGAAAAACAACAACAGCTTCAGAACCAACAACTCCTACAACAGAACCCACAACAACAACAACTGGTGGACTAACAAAAACATTGCAGGACCATCAACAAAAGGACGAAAAACAACAACTGCCGAACTTGTGACCACTGCAGTAGCAACAACAACATCTGCAGGATCTACATCCACAACAGAAGGAGCCACATCCACAACGAGAGCAGGACGAACAATGACAACTGCAGGACCAATAACAACGAATGCAAGACCCAGATCTACTTCAGCAAGACTCACTTCAGCCGCAGTACAGAAATCTAGAACTGCAAGAACTATCACTTCTACTGCTGAACCCAAAACAAAAACTGAAGGAAAAACAACAACAGCCGCAGAACCAACAACTTCGACATCAGGACCCACAACAACAATAACTGGTGGACTAACAAAAACCACTGCAGGACCAACAACTACGACTGCGAAAACTGCAAGAACAACGGCAGGACCAACAACTACAACTGCTGAAGTAACATCGACAACTGCAGAATCAACAACTTTTGTAGAAAAACCTGCAACCACAACTGCAGGACCAAAGAAAACTCCAAGACCTATTAAGTCAACTGTTGCACACAAACAATAACTGAAGGTAAAAAAACAACCACAGCCTCAGAACCAACAGCTTCTACATCAGGACCCACAACAACAACAACCGGACCAATAACGACAACTGGTGGACTAACAAAAACCACAGAAGGTCCGTCAACAAAGGGCTAAAAACAAAAACTGCCGAACTTGTGACAACCACAGTAGCAACAACAACATCTGCAGGATCTACATCCACAACAGAAGGAGCCACATCCACAACGAGAGCAGAACGAACAATGACAACTGCAGGACCAATAACAACGAATGCAAGACCCAGATCTAGTTCAGCAGGATTCACTTCAGCTGCAGTACAGACAGCTAAAACTGCAGGAATAGCAAAAACGACGACAGTACCAACAACATCAATTGCTGTTCCAACAACTACCAAAGCAGAACCCAAAACAACAACAGGACCAATAAAGACAACTGATGAACTAACAAAAACCACTGCAGGACCAACAACTACGACTGCGAAAACTGCAAGAACAACGGCAGGTCCAACAACTACAACTGCTGAACAAATATCGACAATTGCAGGATCAACAACTTTTGCAGAAAAACCTGCAACCACAACTGCAGGACCAACAACAACTGTGGGACCAACACAAACTGCAAGGCCTATCACTTCTACTGCTGTACCAAAAACAAAAACTGAAGGAAAAACAACAACATTCTCAGAACCAAAAACTTCTGCATCAGGACCCACAACAGCAACAACCGCACCAATAACGACAACAGGTGGACTAACAAAAACCACTGCAGGACCAACAACTACAACTGCGAAAACTGCAAGAACAATGGCAGGACCAACAACGACAACTGCTGAAGTAACATCGACAACTGCAGGATCAACAACTTTTGCAGAAAAACCTGCAACCACAACTGCAGTACCAACAACAATTGGAGGACCAACCAAAACTGCAAGATCTATCACTTCTACTGCTGTACCAAAAACAAAAACTGAAGGAAAAACAACAACAGCCTCAGAACCAACAACTTCTACATCAGGACCAATAACAACGAATGCAAGACCCACAACTACTTCAGCAGGACTCACTTTAACTGCAGTTCAGAAATCAACAACTGCAGAAATAACAAAAACGACAACGGTACCAACAACATCAACTGCTGTACCAACAACTACTAAAGCAGGACCCAAAGCAACAATAGGAACAATAAAGACAACTGCTGAACTGACATCAACAACTGCAGGACCAACAACTACGACTGCGAAAACTCCAAGTACAACGGCAGGTCCAACAACTACAACTGCTGAAGTAACATCGACGACTGCAGGATCAATAACTTTTGCAGAAAAATTTGCAACCACAACTGCAGCACCAATGACAACTGTAGGACTAACAAAAACTGCAAGAACTATCACTTCTACTGCTGTACCCAAAACAAAAACTGAAGGAAAAACAACATGGGACTCAGAACCAACAATTTCTACATCAGGACCCAAAACAACAACAACAACTGGTGGACTAACAAAAACCACTGGAGGACCAACAACTACGACTGCGAAAACTCCAAGAAAAACGGCAGGTCGATCAACTACAACTGCTGAACTAACATCGACAATTGCAGGATCAACAACTTTTGCAGAAATACCTGCAACAACAACTGCAGGACCAACAAAAACTGAAGGACCTATCACTTCTACTGTTGTACCCAAAACAAAAACTGAAGGAAAAACAACAACGGCCTCAGAACCAAAAACTTCTACAACAGAACCCACAACAACAACAACTGGTGGACTAACAAAAAACATTGCAGGACCATCAACAAAAGGACGAAAAACAACAACTGCCGAACTTGTGACAACTGCAGTAGCAACAACAACATCTGCAGGATCTACATCCACAACAGAAGGAGCCACATCCACAACGAGAGCAGGACGAACAATGACAACTGCAGGACCAATAACAACGAATGCAAGACCCAGATCTACTTCAGCAGGACTCACTTCAGCTGCAGTACAGAAATCTAGAACTGCAGGAATAACAAAAACAACTACAGTACCAACAACATCAACCGCTGTTCCAACAACTACTAAAGCAGAACCCAAAACAACAACAGGACCAAAAAAGACAACTGATGAACTAACAAAAACCACTGCAGGACCAACAACTACAACTGCGAAAACTGCAAGAACAACGGCAGGACCAACAACGACAACTGCTGAAGTAACATCGACAACTGCAGGATCAACAACTTTTGCAGAAAAACCTGCAACCACAACTGCAGTACCAACAACAATTGGAGGACCAATCAAAACTGCAAGATCTATCACTTCTACTGCTGTACCAAAAACAAAAACTGAAGGAAAAACAACAACAGCCTCAGAACCAACAACTTCTACATCAGGACCAATAACAACGAATGCAAGACCCACAACTACTTCAGCAGGACTCACTTTAACTGCAGTTCAGAAATCAACAACTGCAGAAATAACAAAAACGACAACAGTACCAACAACATCAACTGCTGTACCAACAACTACTAAAGCAGGACCCAAAGCAACAATAGGAACAATAAAGACAACTGCTGAACTGACATCAACAACTGCAGGACCAACAACTACGACTGCGAAAACTCCAAGTACAACGGCAGGTCCAACAACTACAACTGCTGAAGTAACATCGACGACTGCAGGATCAATAACTTTTGCAGAAAAATTTGCAACCACAACTGCAGTACCAATGACAACTGTAGGACTAACAAAAACTGCAAGAACTATCACTTCTACTGCTGTACCCAAAACAAAAACTGAAGGAAAAACAACATGGGCCTCAGAACCAACAACTTCTACAACAGGACCCACAACAACAACAACAACTGGTGGACTAATAAAAACCACTGGAGGACCAACATCTACGACTGCGAAAACTCCAAGAAAAACGGCAGGTCGATCAACTACAACTGCTGAACTAACATCGACAATTGCAGGATCAACAACTTTTGCAGAAATACCTGCAACAACAACTGCAGGACCAACAAAAATTGAAGGACCTATCACTTCTACTGTTGTACCCAAAACAAAAACTGAAGGAAAAACAACAACGGCCTCAGAACCAAAAACTTCTACAACAGAACCCACCACAACAACAACTGGTGGACTAACAAAAAACATTGCAGGACCATCAACAAAAGGACGAAAAACAACAACTGCCGAACTTGTGACAACTGCAGTAGCAACAACAACATCTGCAGGATCTACATCCACAACAGAAGGAGCCACATCCACAACGAGAGCAGGACGAACAATGACAACTGCAGGACCAATAACAACGAATGCAAGACCCAGATCTACTTCAGCAGGACTCACTTCAGCTGCAGTACAGAAATCTAGAACTGCAGGAATAACAAAAACAACTACAGTACCAACAACATCAACCGCTGTTCCAACAACTACTAAAGCAGAACCCAAAACAACAACAGGACCAATAAAGACAACTGATGAACTAACAAAAACCACTGCAGGACCAACAACTACGACTGCGAAAACTGCAAGAACAACGGCAGGTCCAACAACTACAACTGCTGAACTAACATCGACAAGTGCAGGATCAACAACTTTTGCAGAAAAACCTGAAAACACAACTGCAGGACCAACAACAACTGTAGGACCAACAAAAACTGCAAGGCCTATCACTTCTACTGCTGTACCAAAAACAAAAACTGAAGGAAAAATAACAACATTCTCAGAACCAAAAACTTCTGCATCAGTACCCACAACAGCAACAACCGCACCAATAACGACAACAGGTGGACTAACAAAAACCACTGCAGGACCAACAACTACAACTGCGAAAACTGCAAGAACAACGGCAGGACCAACAACGACAACTGCTGAAGTAACATCGACAACTGCAGGATCAACAACTTTTGCAGAAAAACCTGCAACCACGACTGCAGTACCAACAACAATTGGAGGACCAACCAAAACTGCAAGATCTATCACTTCTACTGCTATACCAAAAACAAAAACTGAAGGAAAAACAACAACAGCCTCAGAACCAACAACTTCTACATCAGGACCAATAACAACGAATGCAAGACCCACAACTACTTCAGCAGGACTCACTTTAACTGCAGTTCAGAAATCAACAACTGCAGAAATAACAAAAACGACAACAGTACCAACAACATCAACTGCTGTACCAACAACTACTAAAGCAGGACCCAAAGCAACAATAGGAACAATAAAGACAACTGCTGAACTGACATCAACAACTGCAGGACCAACAACTACGACTGCGAAAACTCAAAGTACAACGGCAGGTCCAACAACTACAACTGCTGAAGTAACATCGACGACTGCAGGATCAATTACTTTTGCAGAAAAATTTGCAACCACAACTGCAGCACCAATGACAACTGTAGGACTAACAAAAACTGCAAGAACTATCACTTCTACTGCTGTACCCAAAACAAAAACTGAAGGAAAAACAACATGGGACTCAGAACCAACAACTTCTACAACAGGACCCACAACAACAACAACAACTGGTGGACTAACAAAAACCACTGGAGGACCAACAACTACGACTGCGAAAACTCCAAGAAAAACGGCAGGTCGATCAACTACAACTGCTGAACTAACATCGACAATTGCAGGATCAACAAATTTTGCAGAAATACCTGCAACAACAACTGCAGGACCAACAAAAACTGAAGGACCTATCACTTCTACTGTTGTACCCAAAACAAAAACTGAAGGAAAAACAACAACGGCCTCAGAACCAAAAACTTCTACAACAGAACCCACAACAACAACAACTGGTGGACTAACAAAAAACATTGCAGGACCATCAACAAAAGGACGAAAAACAACAACTGCCGAACTTGTGACAACTGCAGTAGCAACAACAACATCTGCAGGATCTACATCCACAACAGAAGGAGCCACATCCACAACGAGAGCAGGACGAACAATGACAACTGCAGGACCAATAACAACGAATGCAAGACCCAGTTCTACTTCAGCAGGACTCACTTCAGCTGCAGTACAGAAATCTAGAACTGCAGGAATAACAAAAACAACTACAGTACCAACAACATCAACCGCTGTTCCAACAACTACCAAAGCAGAACCCAAAACAACAACAGGACCAATAAAGACAACTGATGAACTAACAAAAACCACTGCAGGACCAACAACTACGGCTGCGAAAACTGCAAGAACAACGGCAGGTCCAACAAACACAACTGCTGAACAAACATCGACAACTGCAGGATCAACGACTTTTGCAGAAAAACCTGCAACCACAACTGCAGTACCAACAACAATTGGAGGACCAACCAAAACTGCAAGATCTATCACTTCTACTGCTGTACCAAAAACAAAAACTGAAGGAAAAACAACAACAGCCTCAGAACCAACAACTTCTACATCAGGACCAATAACAATGAATGCAAGACCCACAACTACTTCAGCAGGACTCACTTTAACTGCAGTTCAGAAATCAACAACTGCAGAAATAACAAAAACGACAACAGTACCAACAACATCAACTGCTGTACCAACAACTACTAAAGCAGGACCCAAAGCAACAATAGGAACAATAAAGACAACTGCTGAACTGACATCAACAACTGCAGGACCAACAACTACGACTGCGAAAACTCAAAGTACAACGGCAGGTCCAACAACTACAACTGCTGAAGTAACATCGACGACTGCAGGATCAATAACTTTTGCAGAAAAAATTGCAACCACAACTGCAGCACCAATGACAACTGTAGGACTAACAAAAACTGCAAGAACTATCACTTCTACTGCTGTACCCAAAACAAAAACTGAAGGAAAAACAACATGGGACTACGAACCAACAACTTCTACAACAGGACCCACAACAACAACAACAACTGGTGGACTAACAAAAACCACTGGAGGACCAACAACTACGACTGCGAAAACTCCAAGAAAAACGGCAGGTCGATCAACTACAACTGCTGAACTAACATCGACAATTGCAGGATCAACAACTTTTGCAGAAATACCTGCAACAACAACTGCAGGACCAACAAAAACTGAAGGACCTATCACTTCTACTGTTGTACCCAAAACAAAAACTGAAGGAAAAACAACAACGGCCTCAGAACCAAAAACTTCTACAACAGAACCCACAACAACAACAACTGGTGGACTAACAAAAAACATTGCAGGACCATCAACAAAAAGACGAAAAACAACAACTGCCGAACTTGTGACAACTGCAGTAGCAACAACAACATCTGCAGGATCTACATCCACAACAGAAGGAGCCACATCCACAACGAGAGCAGGACGAACAATGACATCTGCAGGACCAATAACAAGGAATGCAAGACCCAGATCTACTTCAGCAGGACTCACTTCAGCTGCAGTACAGAAATCTAGAACTGCAGGAATAACAAAAACAACTACAGTACCAACAACATCAACCGCTGTTCCAACAACTACTAAAGCAGAACCCAAAACAACAACAGGACCAATAAAGACAAATGATGAACTAACAAAAACCACTGCAGGACCAACAACTACGACTGCGAAAACTGCAAGAACAACGGCAGGTCCAACAAATACAACTGCTGAACAAACATCGACAACTGCAGGATCAACAACTTTTGCAGAAAAACCTGCAACCACAACTGCAGGACCAACAACAACTGTAGGACCAACAAAAACTGCAAGGCTTATCACTTCTACTGTTGAACCCAAAACAATAACTGAAGGAAAAACAACAACAGCCTCAGAACCAAAAACTTCTGCATCAGGACCCACAACAGCAACAACCGCACCAATAACGACAACAGGTGGACTAACAAAAACCACTGCAGGACCAACAACTACAACTGCGAAAACTGCAAGAACAACGGCAGGACCAACAACGACAACTGCTGAAGTAACATCGACAACTGCAGGATCAACAACTTTTGCAGAAAAACCTGCAACCACAACTGCAGTACCAACAACAATTGGAGGACCAACCAAAACTGCAAGATCTATCACTTCTACTGCTGTACCAAAAACAAAAACTGAAGGAAAAACAACAACAGCCTCAGAACCAACAACTTCTACATCAGGACCAATAACAACGAATGGAAGACCCACAACTACTTCAGCAGGACTCACTTTAACTGCAGTTCAGAAATCAACAACTGCAGAAATAACAAAAACGACAACAGTACCAACAACATCAACTGCTGTACCAACAACTACTAAAGCAGGACCCAAAGCAATAATAGGAACAATAAAGACAACTGCTGAACTGACATCAACAACTGCAGGACCAACAACAACGACTACGAAAACTCCAAGTACAACGGCAGGTCCAACAACTACAACTGCTGAAGTAACATCGACGACTGCAGGATCAATAACTTTTGCAGAAAAATTTGCAACCACAACTGCAGTACCAATGACAACTGTAGGACTAACAAAAACTGCAAGAACTATCACTTCTACTGCTGTACCCAAAACAAAAACTGAAGGAAAAACAACAAGGGCCTCAGAACCAACAACTTCTACAACAGGACCCACAACAACAACAACAACTGGTGGACTAACAAAAACCACTGGAGGACCAACAACTACGACTGCGAAAACTCCAAGAAAAACGGCAGGTCGATCAACTACAACTGCTGAACTAACATCGACAATTGCAGGATCAACAACTTTTGCAGAAATACCTGCAACAACAACTGCAGGACCAACAAAAACTGAAGGACCTATCACTTCTACTGTTGTACCCAAAACAAAAACTGAAGGAAAAACAACTACGGCCTCAGAACCAAAAACTTCTACAACAGAACCCACAACAACAACAACTGGTGGACTAACAAAAAACATTGCAGGACCATCAACAAAAGGACGAAAAACAACAACTGCCGAACTTGTGACAACTGCAGTAGCAACAACAACATCTGCAGGATCTACATCCACAACAGAAGGAGCCACATCCACAACGAGAGCAGGACGAACAATGACAACTGCAGGACCAACAACAACGAATGCAAGACCCAGATCTACTTCAGCAGGACGAACTTCAGCTGCAGTACAGAAATCTAGAACTGCAGGAATAACAAAAACAACTACAGTACCAACAACATCAACAGCTGTTCCAACAACTACTAAAGCAGAACCCAAAATAACAACAGGACCAATAAAGACAACTGATGAATTAACAAAAACCACTGCAGGACCAACAACTACGACTGCGAAAACTGCAAGAACAACGGCAGGTCCAACAAATCCAACTGCTGAACAAACATCGACAACTGCAGGATCAATAACTTTTGCAGAAAAATTTGCAACCACAACTGCAGTATCAACGACACCTGTAGGACTAACAAAAACTGCAAGAACTATCACTTCTACTGCTGTACCCAAAACAAAAACTGAAGTAAAAACAACAACAGCCGCAGAACCAACAACTTCTACATCAGGACCCACAACAACAACTGGTGGACTAACAAAAACAACCTCAGGACCAACAACTACAACTGCTGAAGTAACATCGACAACTGCAGGATCAACAACTTTTGCAGAAAAACCTGCAACCACAACTGCAGGACCAACAACAACTGTAGGACCAACAAAAACTGCAAGGCCTATCACTTCTACTGTTGCACACAAAACAATAACTCAAGGAAAAACAACAACAGCCTCAGAACCAACAACTTCTACAACAGGACCCACAACAACAACAACTGGTGGACTAACAAAAACCACTGCAGGACCATCAACAAAAGGACGAAAAACAACAACTGCAGAACTTGTGACAACCGCAGTAGCAACAACAACATCTGCAGGATCTACATCCACATCAGAAGGAGCAAAATCCAAAACAAGAGGACAAACACCTGCAGGACGAACAACTGCAGGATCTACAACTTTTGCAGAAAAACCTGCAACCACTACTGCAGTACCAACAAAAACTGGAGGACCAACGAAAACTGCAAGATCTATCTCTCCTACTGCTGTATCAAAAACAAAAACTGAAGGAAAAACAACAACATTCTCAGAACCAACAACTTCTACATCAGGACCCACAACAACAACAACTGGTGGACTGAGAAAAACCCCTGCAGGACCAACTACTACGACTGCTAAAACTGCAAGAACAACAGCCGGACCAACAACTACAACTGCTGAACTAACATCAACAATTGCTGGATCAACATCTTTTGCAGAAAAACCTGCAACTACAACTGCAGTACCAACAGCAACTGTAGGACCAACAAAAACTGCAAGACCTATCAATTCTGCTGCTGTACATAAAACAAAAACTGAAGGAAAAACAACAAAAGCCTCAGAACAAACAACTTCTACATCAGGACCCACAACAACAACAACTGGTGGACTAAAAAAAAACACTGCAGGACAATCAACAAATGGACGACAAACAACAACTGCCGAACTATTGACAACCGCAGTAGCAACAACAACGTCTGCAGGATCTACATCCACAACAGAAGGAGCAAAATCCAAAACAAGAGGACAAACACCTGCAGGACGAACAATGACAACTGCAGGACCAATAACAACGAATGCAAGACCCAGAACTACTTCTGAAGGACTCACTTCAACTGCAGTACAGAAACCAACTAATGCAGGAATAACAAAAACGACTACAGTACCAACAACATCCACTGCTGTACCAACAACTACTAAAGCAGGACCCAAAACAACAACAGGACCAATAAAGACGACTGCTGAACTAACAAAAATCACTGCAGGACCAACAACTACGACTGCGAAAACTGCAAAAACTGCAAGACCTATCACTTCTACTGTTGTACCCAAAACAATAATTGAAGGAAAAACAACATCAGCCTCAGAACCAACAGCTTCTACATCAGGACCCACAACATTAACAACCAGGCCAATAACGACAACAGATGGACTAATTAAAACAACTGCAAGACCTTCAACAACTGGACGAAAAACAACAACTGCCAAACTTCCAACAACTGCAGGACTAAGAACAACTGCTGGAACATCATCAACTGTAGGACCCATTACGTTTACTGCAAGACCCATAACAGAAACTTCGGAAACATCATCAACGGTAGGACCAACCAAGACAACTACAGGATCAGCAACAACGTCTGCAGGATCAACAATTGCAGCAAAAGCAGCACTGACTGAGGGGTCGACAACGGCAAATGCTGAACCAGAATCGGCAGCAAATGTACCAACAACGAAAACTTCTGATCTTACAACTCAACCACAAATATCGACCACTGCTGATCCAAAAAAAGCAACAACTGAAGGAATAACAACAACTGCAGGACCAAAAATGCCAACTGCCCAACAAACAACCCCATCCGCAGGACCAACTACTGCTGTGCCAACAACAACAACTGCAGGAGAAATAACAATTGCTGGACCAACAACGCCAACTGTTGAAGCAACAAGAAAAATTGCTCGAACAGGAGCTACAACTGCAGTACTCACAACAACAACTGAAGGACCAAAAACACAAACTTCAGATCCAACAACAAAAGAACAACCCAACACTGCTACTGCTGGACCATTAACTACTAACTGGGGACCCATAACAACTGCAGGACCAACAACGCCAACTGCTGAACAAACACCACCATCCGCAGGACCAACTACTGCTGCACCAAAAAAAACAACTGCAGGAGTAATAATGAGACCTTCTGAACCAACAACTACAATTACTGAAACAAGAGCTACAACCACAGGAACATCCACAACTGCAGGACCAACAACAACTGTTGAACAAACAACAATTGCAGGAACTACCACTGCTACTGAAACACTATTAACTAATAGTTCGGGACCCACAACAAAAACTGCAGGACCAACAACACCAACTGCAGAACCAACATCAAAAGAAGGACATACCACTGCTTCTGCAGGAGCATTAACTAATGCGGGAGGACCCACAACAATTGAAGGAAGAACAACAACTGCAGGATCAACAACGCCAACTGCCCAACAAACAACCCAATCCGCAGGACCAACTGCTGCAGTGCCAAAAACAACAATTAGAGGAGCAATAACAATTACCGGACCAACAGCGCCAACCATTGAACCAACAAGGACAATTGCTCGAACAAGAGTTACAACTGCAGTACTCACAACAACAATGGAAGGACCAACAGCACCAAGTGCAGAACCAACAACCGAAGAAGAACCGACCACTTCTACTGCAGGACCATTAACTAATACAGGGGGACCAACAACAACTGAAGGACTAACATCAAAAACTGCAGGACCATCAACAATAACTTCTGAACCCACAACTACAATTGCTGGAACAAGAGGTACAACTCCAGGAACATCAACAACTGCAGGACCAACATCGGCAAATGCTGAACTAACAACAACTGCAGGAACATTTAGTACTACAGCGGGACCAATAACATTAACTGCCAGACCAACATCGACAACTGCTGGGTCAGAAACAACAGATGCAGGACCGACAACACCAACTCCAGAACAAACCACTACGACGGCAAATCCTGAACCACTAACAATTTATGGATCAAGAGCTACAACTGCAGGACTTACAACAGCAAATGCAGGAACATCAACCACTGGAGGACCAACAACAACTGTTGAACCATCAACAACTGCAGAACATACCACTGGCTCTGCAGGCCCATTAACTTCTAAGGGGGGACCCACAACAACTGCATTACCATCATCAAAAACTGCAGGACAAAAAACGCCAACTGCTGAACAAACAACACCATCCGCAGCACCCGCAAATACAGTGGCAAAAACAACAACTGCAGTAGCAATAACGCCCACGACAACGACAGCTGCTGGAACAAGAGCCACAAAAAAAGTTGCAGGACCAACAACAACATTACCTACTACCGCTGGATCAACAACAACAACTGCAAGACCAACAACAACCACTGCAGGACCTACAACGCCAAATCCTGAACCAACTACAATCCTTGGATCAGGAGCTACAACTGCAGGAACCACAACAGCAACAGCAGGATCATCGACAACTGTAGTGTCAACAACGAAAAGTGCTGATCCCGAAACAGAAAATGAAGGGACTATTGATTTGAGATTCAGCATGAGACGTACGTTTATCGAAGACTACTTAGATTCAAGCTCAACAGCCTATCAGGAGCTGACTGCTAATGTTACAACAGAGGTGAGATAATGTTATGAAGATTTAATTCAGTTTGAATAATGAAAAAAATTATCTTCCTGCATTTTAACATGAAAAAGAAGGAACATATTGAATATTAATGATTTTATTTCTTATAAAAGGTTAGCAATGGCTTCAAACATAGTTTTCCTGGAACATATTCTCGGAGTACAATAAACTCTTTTGCGTAAGTACAACCAATTTTATTGCATAACTTTTTGCGTGAGTAAACCCAGTTTTATTTAATTACTTTCATACTCTTTATCTATCAATGAATACCTTCATTTATTTAACATAGAAGATTGCCAATCAATATGATACCGATGAAAAAAGCAAAGAAGCTCTGAAAGTTGATTATCCTTATTCTGGTGCTTTCGTCATTTTCATTTTTTCTTTTCTAGTAAGGGATCAGTCTTTGTGGACATGAAGCTGATCTTCAACAAAGAATCTGCTGTTCCGACTGAAAGCCGTGCAGTGCAGGTATTGAAGGACGCAATAGATGATCTACTCACCTTCCTCGATGTTGACACTACTACTATTGCTGCAGGTAACTGTAACAGTACAATTATAATTTCAAATAAATTACTAGTTTAAACACTCCATTAGCAAAGCAAGATGGGTGGGTTGTAAAAAGTATTTTAAAAGGTTTCATTCATCTCAAGATAATAGACTTAAATATGAAATCCCTCCCTCTTCATGACCTACCTTGGTAGGAGCAACTACAACAACTTTAGGAAAACCAACCACTGCAGGACCAGCAACAACAACTGCAGGAACATTTAGTACTACAGCAGGTCCAATAACAATAACTGCCAGACCAACATCGACAACTGCTGGGTCAGCCACAACAGATACAGGACCGACAACGCCAATTCCGGAACAAACCACTGCAACGCCAATTCCTGAACCACTAACAATTCATGTATCAAGAGCTACAACTGGACTTACAACAGCAACTGCAGGAACATCAACCACTGGAGGACCAACAACAACTGTTGAACCATCAACAACTGCAGAACATACCACTGGCTCTGCAGGCCCATTAACTTCTAAGGGGGGACCCACAACAACAACAACTGCATTACCAACATCAAAAACTGCAGGACAAAAAACGCCAACTGCTGAACAAACAACACCATCCGCAGCACCCGCAAATACAGTGCCAAAAACAACAACTGCAGTAGCAATAACGCCCACGACAACGACAGCTGCTGGAACAAGAGCTATACCTACAAGACCCACAAAAAAAGTTGCAGGACCAACAATGACAACTTCTGAACAAACAATTCCAATTGCTGGGACAAGAGCTACAACTGCAGAAACATCAACCACTGCAGGACCAACAACAATTGCAGGACCAACCACTGCTACTGCAAGACTATTAACTACTAGTGAGGGACTCACAACAAAAACTGCAGGACCATCAACGCAAACTGCAGAACCAACAAAAAAAGTAGGACCTCCCGCTGCCACCGTAGGACCATTAAGTACCACGGGGGGACCTTTAACAACTACTGCAGGACCAAAATTGCCAACTGCAGAACCAAGTACAACAGATGCTGGACTAAGAGAAACAACTGCTGGATCAGGAACAACAACTACAGATTCAAAGATTGCACGACCAACAACAAATGCAGGACCAACAACAACAGGCAGACCTACCACTTCTAATGAAGGACTATTAACTACTACTGGAAGACCCACAAAAACTGCAGTAACAACAACAAATGACAGACCAACAAAGCCAACGGTTCAACAAACAACACCATCTGCAGGACAAACAAATGCAGGATCAATAACAACTGCAGGATCAAAAACAACGCCAACTGTTACAGCAACATCAACAACTGCCGGAACAAGAGCTACAACTCCAGGACCCGCAACAAAACCATCCGGAGGATCAACAACGACTACAACTAAAAAAAAAATTAATAAATCAGCAGGAACCAAAGCAAAAACTGTAGGACCAACAACATCTGCAGGATCAATAACTTCAGAACCAGCAACAACAAATGCCGAACTTGTGACAACTGCAGTAGCAACAACATCTGCAGGATCTACATCAACAAAAGAAGGAGCCACATCCACAAGGAGAGGACTAACACCTGCAGGACGAACAATGACAAGTGCAGCACCAATAGCAACGAATGCAAGACCCAGAACTACCACAGCAGGACTCACTTCAACTGCACTACAGAAATCAACAACTGCAGGAATAACAAAAACGACTACAGAACCAACAACATCAACTGCTGTACAAACTACTAAAGCAGGACCCAAAACAACAACAGGACCAATAACAACAACTGGTGGACTAACAAAAACCATTGCAAGACCAACAACTACGACTGCGAAAACTGCAAGAAAAACGACAGAACAAACAACTACAACTGCTGAACTAACATCGACAAATGCAGGATCAACAACTTTTGCAGAAAAACCTGCAACAACAACTGCAGGACCAACAACAACTATAGGACCAAAAAAATCTGCAAGACCTATCACTTCAACTGTTGCACACAAAACAATAACTGAAGGAAAAACAACATCAGCCTCAGAACCAACAGCTTCTACATCAGGACCCACAACAACAAAAACCGGACCAATAACGACAACTGGTGGACTTACAAAAAACACTGCAGGTCCATCAACGAAAGGACGAAAAACAACAACTGCCGAACTTGTGACAACCGCGGTAGCAACAACAATATTTGCAAGATCTACATCCACAACAGAAGGAACCACATCCACAATGAGAGCAGGACGAACAATGACAACTGCAGGACCAATAACAACGAATGCAAGACCCAGAACTACTTCAGTAGGACTCACTTCAGCTGCAGCACAGAAATCAAAAACTGCAGAAATAACTAAAACGACTGCAGTACCAACAACATCAACTGCTGTACCAACAACTACTAAGGCAGGACCCAAAACAACAACAGGACTTATGAAGACAACTGCTGAACTGACATCAACAACTGCAGGACAAACAACCACGACTGCGAAAACTGCAAAAACAACGGCAGAACCAACAACTACAACTGCTGAACTAACATCGACAACTGCAGGATCAACAACTTTTGCAGAAAAACCTGCAACCACAACTGCAGTACCAACAACAACTGTAGGACCAACAAAAACTGCAAGACCTATCACTTCTGCTGCTGTACCCAAAACAATAACTGAAGAAAAAACAACAGCCTCAGAAACAACAAATTCTACATCAGGACCAACAACAACAACAACTGGAGGACTAACAAAAACCACTGCAGGACCAACAACTACAACTGCGAAAACTGCAAGAACAACGGCAGAACCAACAACTACAACTGCTGAACTAACATCGACAACTGCTGGATCAACAATGTTTGCAGAAAAACCTGCAACAACAACTGTAGGACAAACAAAATCTGAAAGACCTATCACTTCTACTGTTGTACCCAAAACAATAACTGAAGGAAAAACAACAACAGCCTCAGAACAAACAACTTCTACATCAGGATCCACAACAACAACCGCACCTATAACGACAACTGGTGGACTAACAAAAACCACTGCAGGAACATCAACAAAAGGACGAAAAACAACAACTGCCGAACTTGTGACAACCGCAGTAGCAACAACAACATCTGCAGGATCTACATCCACAACAGAAGGAGCCACATCCACAACGAGAAGACTAACACCTGCAGGACGAAGAATGACAACTACAGGACCAATAACAACGAATGCAAGACCCAGAACGACTTCAGCAGGACTTACTTCAGCTGCAGTACAGAAATCAACAACTGCAGGAATAACAAAAACGACTACAGTACCAACAACATCAACTGCTCTACCAACAATTACTAAAACAGAACCCAAAACAACAACAGGACCAATAAAGACAACTGATGAACTAACAAAAACAACTGCAGGACCAACAACTACGACTGCGAAAAGTGCAGGAACAACGGCAGGTCCAACAACTACAACTTCTGAACTAACATCGACATCTGCAGGATCAACAACTTTTGCAGAAAAACCTGCAACCACAACTGCAGGACCAACAACAACTGTAGGACCAACAAAAACTGCCAGGCCTATCACTTCTACTGTTGTACCCAAAACAATAACAGAAGGAAAAACAACAACAGCCTCAGAAACAACAACTTCTACATCAGGACCCACAACAACAACAACTGGTGGACACAGAAAAACCACTGCAGGAACAACAACTACGACTGCGAAAACTGCAAGAACAACGGCAGGACCAACAACTACAACTGCTGAACTAACATCGACAACTGCAGGATCAACAACTTTTGCAGGAAAACCTGCAACAACAACTGTAGGACCAACCAAAACTGCAAGACCTATCACTTCTATTGTTGTACCCAAAACAAAAACTGAAGGAAAAACTACAGCAGCCTCAGCAACAACAACTCCTACATCAGGATCAACAACTGGTGGACTAACAAAAACCACTGCAGGACCAACAACTAAGAATGCAAATACTGCAAGAACAATGGCAGAACCAACGACTACAACTGCTGAGCTGACGTCAACAACGGCAGGATCAACAAGGTTTGCAGAAAAACCTGCAATAACAACTGCAGGACCAACAACAACTGTAGGACCAACAAAAACTGCAAGAACTATCACTTCTACTGCTGTACCTAAAACAAAAACTGAAGTAAAAACAACAACAGCCGCAGAACCAACAACTGCTACATCAGGACCCACAACAACAACTGGTGGACTAACAAAAACCACTGCAGGACCAACAACTACAACTGCGAAAACTGCAAGAACTATCACTTCTACTGCTGTACCCAAAACAAAAACTGAAGGAAAAACAACAACGGCCTCGGAACCAACAACTTTTACAACAGAACCCACAACAACAACAACTGGTGGACTAACAAAAAACATTGCAGGACCATCAACAAAAGGACGAAAAACAACAACTGCCGAACTTGTGACAACTGCAGTAGCAACAACAACATCTGCAGGATCTACATCCACAACAGAAGGAGCCACATCCACATTGAGAGCAGGACGAACAATGACAACTGCAGGACCAATAACAACGAATGCAAGACCCAGAACTACTTCAGCAGGACTAACTTCAGCTGCAGTAAAGAAATCTAGAACTGCAGGAATAACAAAAACAACTACAGTACCAACAACATCAACCGCTGTTCCAACAACTACTAAAGCAGAACCCAAAACAACAACAGGACCAATAAAGACAACTGATGAACTAACAAAAACCACGGCAGGACCAACAACTACGACTGCTAAAACTCCAAGTACAACGGCAGGTCCAACAACTACAACTGCTAAACTAACATCGACAACTGCAGGATCAACAACTTTTGCAGAAAAACCTGCAACCACAACTGCAGTATCAACAACAACTGTAGGACTAACAAAAACTGCAAGAACTATCACTTCTACTGCTGTACCCAAAACAAAAACTGAAGTAAAAACAACAACAGCCGCAGAACCAACAACTTCTACATCAGGACCCACAACAACGACAACTGGTGGACTAACAAAAAACATTGCAGGACCATCAACAAAAGGACGAAAAACAACAACTGCCGAACTTGTGACAACTGCAGTAGCAACAACAACATCTGCAGGATCTACATCCACAACAGAAGGAGCCACATCCACAACGAGAGCAGGACGAACAATGACAACTGCAGGACCAATAATAACGAATGCAAGACCCAGATCTACTTCAGCAGGACTAACTTCAGCTGCAGTACAGAAATCTAGAACTGCAGGAACAACAAAAACAACTACAGTACCAACAACATCAACCGCTGTTCCAACAACTACTAAAGCAGAACCCAAAACAACAACAGGACCAATGAAGACAACTGATGAACTAACAAAAACCACTGCAGGACCAACAACTACGACTGCGAAAACTGCAAGAACAACGGCAGGTCCAACAACTACAACTGCTGAACTAACATCGACAACTGCAGGATCAACAACTTTTGCAGAAAAACCTGCAACCACAACTGCAGGACCAACAACAACTGTAGGACCAACAAAAACTGCAAGGCCTATCACTTCTACTGTTGAACCCAAAACAATAACTGAAGGAAAAACAACAACAGCCTCAGAACCAAAAACTTCTACATCAGGACCCACAACAGCAACAACCGCACCAATAACGACAACAGGTGGACTAACAAAAACCACTGCAGGACCAACAACTATAACTGCGAAAACTGCAAGAACAACGGCAGGACCAACAACAACAACTGCTGAAGTAACATCGACAACTGCAGGATCAACAACTTTTGCAGAAAAACCTGCAACCACACCTGCAGTACCAACAAAAACTGAAGGACCTATCACTTCTACTGTTGTACCCAAAAGAAAAACTGAAGAAAAAACAACAACAGCCTCAGAACCAACAACTTCTACATCAGGACCAATAACAACGAATGCAAGACCCACAACTACTTCAGCAGGACTCACTTTAACTGCAGTTCAGAAATCAAAAACTGCAGAAATAACAAAAACGACAACAGTACCAGCAACATCAACTGCTGTACCAACAACTACTAAAGCAGGACCCAAAGCAACAATAGGAACAATAAAGACAACTGCTGAACTGACATCAACAACTGCAGGACCAACAACTACGACTGTGAAAACTCCAAGTACAACGGCAGGTCCAACAACTACAACTGCTGAACTAACATCGACAACTGCAGGATCAACAACTTTTGCAGAAAAACCTGCAACAACAACTGCAGTACCAACAACAACTGTAGGACTAACAAAAACTGCAAGAACTATCACTTCTACTGCTGTACCTAAAACAAAAACTGAAGTAAAAACAACAACAGCCGCAGAACCAAAAACTTCTACATCAGGACCCACATCAGCAACAACCGCACCAATAACGACAACAGGTGGACTAACAAAAACCACTGCAGGACCAACAACTACAACTGCGAAAACTGCAAGAACGGCAGGACCAACAACGACAACTGCTGAAGTAACATCGACAACTGCAGGATCAACAACTTTTGCAGAAAAACCTGCAACCACAACTGCAGTACCAACAACAATTGGAGGACCAACCAAAACTGCAAGATCTATCACTTCTACTGCTGTACCAAAAACAAAAACTGAAGGAAAAACAGCTTCAGAACCAACAACTTCTACAACAGGACCCACAACAACAACTGGTGGACTAACAAAAACCACTGGAAGACCAACAACTACGACTGCGAAAACTCCAAGAAAAACGGCAGGTCCATCAACTACAACTGCTGAACTAACATCGACAACTGCAGGATCAACAACTTTTGCAGAAATACCTGCAACAACAACTGCAGGACCAACGAAAACTCCAAGACCTATTACGTCAACTGTTGTATACAAAACAATAACTGAAAGTAAAAAAACAACCACAGCCTCAGAACCAACAGCTTCTACATCAGGACCCACAACAACAACAACCGGACCAAAAACGACAACTGGTGGACTAACAAAAACCACAGAAGGTCCGTCAACAAAAGGGCTAAAAACAACAACGGCCGAACATGTGACAACCGCAGTAGCAACAACAACATCTGCAGGATCTACATCCACAACAGAAGGAGCCACATCCACAACGAGAGCAGAACGAACAATGACAACTGCAGGACCAACAAAAACTGAAGGACCTATCACTTCTACAGTTGTACCCAAAAGAAAAACTGAAGGAAAAACAACAACAGCCTCAGAACCAACAACTTCTACATCAGGACCAATAACAACGAATGCAAGACCCACAACTTCTTCAGCAGGACTCACTTTAACTGCAGTTCAGAAATCAACAACTGCAGAAATAAGAAAAACGACAACAGTACCAACAACATCAACTGCTGTACCAACAACGACTAAAGCAGGACCCAAAGCAACAATAGGAACAATAAAGACAACTGCTGAACTGACATCAACAACTGCAGAACCAACCACTACGACTGCGAAAACTCCAAGTACAACGGCAGGTCCAAGAACTACAACTGCTGAACTAACATCGACAATTGCAGGATCAACAACTTTTGCAGAAAAACCTGCAACCACAACTGCAGTACCAACAACAACTGTAGGACTAACAAAAACTGCAAGAACTATCACTTCTACTGCTGTACCCAAAACAAAAACTGAAGGAAAAACAACAATGACCTCAGAACCAACAGCTTCTATAACAGAACCCACAACAACAACTGGTGGACTAACAAAAAACATTGCAGGACCATCAACAAAAGGACGACAAACAACAACTGCCGAACTTGTGACCACTGCAGTAGCAACAACAACATCTGCAGGATCTACATCCACAACAGAAGGAGCCACATCCACAACGAGAGCAGGACGAACAATGACAACTGCTGGACCAATAACAACGAATGCAAGACCCAGATCTACTTCAGCAGGACTCACTTCAGCCGCAGTACAGAAATCTAGAACTGCAAGAACTATCACTTCTACTGCTGAACCCAAAACAAAAACTGAAGGAAAAACAACAACAGCCGCAGAACCAACAACTTCGACATCAGGACCCACAACAACAACAACTGGTGGACTAACAAAAACCACTGCAGGACCAACAACTACGACTGCGAAAACTGCAAGAACAACGGCAGGACCAACAACTACAGCTGCTGAAGTAACATCGACAACTGCAGGATCAACAACTTTTGCAGAAAAATCTGCAACCACAACTGCAGGACCAAAGAAAACTCCAAGACCTATTACGTCAACTGTTGTACACAAAACAATAACTGGAGGTAAAAAAACAACCACAGCCTCAGAACCAACAGCTTCTACATCAGGACCCACAACAACAACAACCGGACCAAAAACGACAACTGGTGGACTAACAAAAACCACAGAAGGTCCGTCAACAAAAGGGCTAAAAACAACAACGGCCGAACTTGTGACAACCGCAGTAGCAACAACAACATCTGCAGGATCTACATCCACAACAGAAGGAGCCACATCCACAACGAGAGCAGAACGAACAATGACAACTGCAGGACCAACAAAAACTGAAGGACCTATCACTTCTACAGTTGTACCCAAAAGAAAAACTAAAGGAAAAACAACAACAGCCTCAGAAACAACAACTTCTACATCAGGACCAATAACAACGAATGCAAGACCCACAACTTCTTCAGCAGGACTCACTTTAACTGCAGTTCAGAAATCAACAACTGCAGAAATAAGAAAAACGACAACAGTACCAACAACATCAACTGCTGTACCAACAACGACTAAAGCAGGACCCAAAGCAACAATAGGAACAATAAAGACAACTGCTGAACTGACATCAACAACTGCAGAACCAACCACTACGACTGCGAAAACTCCAAGTACAACGGCAGGTCCAAGAACTACAACTGCTGAACTAACATCGACAATTGCAGGATCAACAACTTTTGCAGAAAAACCTGCAACAACAACTGCAGTACCAACAACAACTGTAGGACTAACAAAAACTGCAAGAACTATCACTTCTAATGCTTTACCCAAAACAAAAACTGAAGGAAAAACAACAACGACCTCAGAACCAACAACTTCTATAACAGAACCCACAACAACAACTGGTGGACTAACAAAAAACATTGCAGGAACATCAACAAAAGGACGAAAAGCAACAACTGCCGAACTTGTGACAACTGCAGTAGCAACAACAACATCTGCAGGATCTGCATCCACAACAGAAGGAGCCACATCCACAACGAGAGCAGGACGAACAATGACAACTGCAGGACCAATAACGAATGCAAAACCCAGATCTACTTCAGCAGGACTAACTTCAGCTGCAGTACAGAAATCTAGAAGTGCAGGAATAACAAAAACAACTACAGTACCAACAACATCAACCGCTGTTCCAACAACTACTAAAGCAGAACCCAAAACAACAACAGGACCAATAAAGACAACTGATGAACTAAAAAAAACCACTGCAGGACCAACAACTACGACTGCAAAAACTGCAAGAACAACGGCAGGTCCAACAACTACAACTGCTGAACTAACATCGACAACTGCCGGATCAACAACTTTTGCAGAAAAACCTGCAACCACAACTGCAGGACCAACAACAACTGTAGGACCAACAAAAACTGCAAGGCCTATCACTTCTACTGTTGAACCCAAAACAATAACTGAAGGAAAAACAACAACAGCCTCAGAACCAAAAACTTCTACATCAGGACCCACAACAGCAACAACCGCACAAATAATGACAACAGGTGGACTAACAAAAACCACTGCAGGTCCAACAACTATAACTGCGAAAACTGCAAGAACAACGGCAGGACCAACAACGACAACTGCTGAAGTAACATCGACAACTGCAGGATCAACAACTTTTGCAGAAAAACCTGCAACCACAACTGCAGTACCAACAACAATTGGAGGACCAAAAAAAACTGCAAGATCTATCACTTCTACTGCTGTACCAAAAACAAAAACTGAAGGAAAAACAACAACAGCTTCAGAACCAACAACTTCTACAACAGGACCCACAACAACAACAACTAGTGGACTCACAAAAAACACTGGAGGACCAACAACTACGACTGCGGAAACTCCAAGAAAAACGGCAGGTCCATCAACATCGACAATTGCAGGATCAACAACTTTTGCAGAAATTCCTGCAACAACAACTGCAGGACCAACAAAAACTGAAGGACCTATATCTTCTACTGTTGTACCCAAAAGAAAAACTGAAGGAAAAACAACAACAGCCTCAGAACCAACAACTTCTACATCAGGACCAATAACAACGAATGCAAGACCCACAACTACTTCAGCAGGACTCACTTTAACTGCAGTTCAGAAATCAACAACTGCAGAAATAACAAAAACGACAACAGTACCAACAACATCAACTGCTGTACCAACAACTACCAAAGCAGGACCCAAAGAAACAATAGGAACAATAAAGACAACTGCTGAACTGACATCAACAACTGCAGGACCAACAACTACGACTGCGAAAACTCCAAGTACAACGGCAGGTCCAACAACTACAACTGCTGAACTAACATCGACAACTGCGGGATCAACAACTTTTGCAGAAAAACCTGCAACAACAACTGCAGTACCAACAACAACTGTAGGACTAACAAAAACTGCAAGAACTATCACTTCTACTGCTGTACCCAAAACAAAAACTGAAGGAAAAACAACAACGGCCTCAAAACCAACAACTTCTATAACAGAACCCACAACAACAACTGGTGGAATAACAAAAAAAATTGCAGGACCATCAACAAAAGGACGAAAAACAACAACTGCCAAACTTGTGACCACTGCAGTAGCAACAACAACATCTGCAGGATCTACATCCACAACAGAAGGAGCCAGATCCACAACGAGAGAAGGACGAACATTGACGACTGCAGGACCAATAACAACGAATGCAAGACCCAGAACTACTTCAGCAGGACTCATTTCAACTGCATTACAGAAATCAACGACTGCAGGAATAACAAAAACGACTACAGTACGAAGAACATCAACTGCTGTATCAACAACTACTATAACAGGACCCAAAACAACAACAGGAACAAAAACGACAACGGCTGAACTGACATCAACAACTGCAGGACCAACATCTACGACTGCGAAAACTGCAAGAACAACGGCAGGACCAACAACTACAAATGCTGAACTAACATCGACAGCTGCAGGATCATCAACTTTTGCAGAAAAACCTGCAACCACAACTGCAGGACCAACAACAACTGTAGGATCAACAAAAGCTGCAAGACCTATCACTTCTACTGTTGTACCCAAAACAATAACTGAAGGAAATGCAAAAACAGCTTCAGAACCAACAACTTCTCCATCAGGACCCACAACAACACCAACCGGACCAATAACGAAACCTGGTGGACTAACAAAAACCACTGCAGGACCATCAACAAAAGGACGAAAAACAACAACTGCCGAACTTGTGACAACCGTAGTAGCAACAACGACATCTGCAGGATCTAAATCCACAACAGAAGGAGCCAGATCCACAACGAGAGAAGGACGAACAATGACGACTGCAGGACCAATAACAACGAATGCAAGACCCAGAACTACTTCAGCAGGACTCATTTCAACTGCATTAAAGAAATCAACGACTGCAGGAATAACAAAAACGACTGCAGTACCAAGAACATCAACTGCTTTATCAACAACTACTATAACAGGACCCAAAACAACAACAGGAACAAAAACGACAACGGCTGACCTGACATCAACAACTGCAGGACCAACATCTACGACTGCGAAAACTGCAAGAACAACGGCAGGTCCAACAACTACATCAACAACTGCAGGACCAACATGTACGACTGCGAAAACTGCAAGAACAACGGCAGGAGCAACAACTACAAATGCTGAACTAACATCGACAGCTGCAGGATCATCAACTTTTGCAGAAAAACCTGCAACCACAACTGCAGGACCATCAACAACTGTGGGATCAACAAAAGCTGCAATACCTATCACTTCTACTGTTGTACCCAAAACAATAACTAAAGGAAATGCAACAACAGCCTCAGACCCAACAACTTCTACATCAGGACGCACAACAACAACAACCGGACCAATAACGACAACTGGTGGACTAACAAAAACCACTGCAAGACCATCAACACAAGGACGAAAAACAGCAACTGCTGAACTTGTGACAACCGTAGTAGCAACAACAACATCTATAGGATCTACATCCGCAACAGATGCAGCCACATCCACAACGAGAGCAAGGCAAACAATGAGAACTGCAGGATCAATAACAACAAATGTAAGACCCAGAACTACTTCAGCAGGACTCACTTCAACTGCAGTACAGAAATCAACGACTGCAGGAATAACAAAAACGACTACAGTACCAAGAACATCAACTGCTGTATCAACAACTACTATAACAGGACCCAAAACAACAACAGGAACAAAATCGACAACTGCTGAACTGACATCAACAACTGCAGGACCAACATCTTCGACTGCGAAAACTGTCAGAACAACGGCAGGACCAACAACTACAAATGCTGAACTAACATCGACAACTGCAGGACCAACAACAACTGTCGGATCAACAAAAGCTGCAAGACCTATCACTTCTACTGTTGTACCCAAAACAATAACTGAAGGAAATGCAACAACAGCCTCAGAACCAACAACTTCTAAATCAGGACCCACAACAAAAACAACCGGAACAATAACGACAACTGATGGACTAACAAAAACCACTGCAGGACCATCAACAAAAGGACGAAAAACAACAACTGCTGAACTTGTGAAAACCGCAGCAGCAACAACAAAATCTGCAGGATCTACATCCAAAACAGAAGGAGCCACATCCACAACGAGAGCAGGACGAACAATGACAACTTTAGAACCAATAACAACGAATGCAAGACCCAGAACTACTTCAGCAGGACTCACTTCAACTGCAGTGCAGAAAACAACGACTGCAGGAATAACAAAAACGACTACAGTACCAAGAACATCAACTGCTGTATCAACAACTACTAAAACAGGACCCAAAACAACAGCAACTTCAGGACAACCAACCACTGCAGGAACACTAACAACAACTGCAGGACCATTAACTATTATCACGGGACCCAAAACAACAACTGCAGGAGCCACAACGCAAACTGTTGAACCAACAACAGCAGTAAAAGAACCAACTACTATGACAACTGAAGAGACAACTGCAGGAACAATAATAACAACTGAAAGATCCACAACTGAACGGCGAACAACAACATCTGCAGGATCAAAAACGACTGCAGGACCAAAAACGACAACTGCTCAACGAAAGACAAAAGCTACAGGACCCACCACAACAACCTATGAACTACCATCAAGAACAACGCCAACTGCTGAACCAACGACCACAATTGTTGGAACAAGAGCTACAACTGCAGGAACATCAACCACTGCTAGACCAAAAAGGACAAGTGTTGAACAAACTACTTCAGCAGGACTCACTTCAACTGCAGTACAGAAATCAACGACTGCAGGAATAACAAAAACGACTACCGTACCAAGAACATCAACTGCTGTATCAACAACTACTATAACAGGACCCAAAATAACAACAGGAACAAAGTCGACAACTGCTGAACTGACATCTACGACTGCGAAAACTGCAAGAACAAGGGCAGGACCAACAACTACAAATGCTGAACTGACATCGACAGCTGCAGGATCATCAACTTTTGCAGAAAAACCTGCAACCACAACTGCAGGACCAACAACAACTGTAGGATCAACAAAAGCTGCAAGACCTATCACTTCTACTGTTGTACCCAAAACAATAACTGAAGGAAATGCAAAAACAGCTTCAGAACCAACAACTTCTTCATCAGGAGCCACAACAACAACAACCGGACCAATAACGACAACTGGTGGGCTAACAAAAACCACTGCAGGGCCATCAACAAAAGGACGGAAAACAACAACTGCCGAACTTGTGACAACCGCAGTAGCAACAACAACATCTGCAGGATCTACATCCACAAAAGAAGGAGTCAGATCCACAACGAGAGAAGGACGAACAATGACGACTGCAGGACCAATAACAACGAATGCAAGACCCAGAACTACTTCAGCAGGACTCATTTCAACTGCATTACAGAAATCAACGACTGCAGGAATAACAAAAACGACTACAGTCCCAAGAAAATCAACTGCTGCATCAACAACTACTATAACAGGACCCAAAAAAACAACAGGAACAAAAGCGACGAAGGCTGAACTGACATCAACAACTGCAGGACCAACATCTACAACTGCGAAAACTGCAAGAACAACGGCAGGTCCAACAACTACAAATGCTGAACTAACATCGACAACTGCAGGATCATCAACTTTTGCAGAAAAACCTGCAACCACAACTGCAGGACCAACCACAACTGTAGGATCAACAAAAGCTGCAAGACCAATCACTTCTACTGATGTACCCAAAACAATAACTGAAGGAAAAACAACAAAAGCCTCAGAACCAACAACTTCTACATCAGGACCCACAACAACAACAACCAGACCAATAACGACAACTGGTGGACAAACAAAAACAACTGCAGGACCATCAACAAAAGGACGAAAAACAACACCTGCCGAACTTTTGACAACCGCAGTAGCAACAACAACAACTGCAGGATCTACATCCACAACAGAAGGAGCAACATCCACAACGAGAGCAGGACGAACAATGACAACTGCAGGACCAATAACAACGAATGCAAGAACCAGAACTACTTCAGCAGGACTCACTTTAACGGCAGTACAGAAATCAATAACTGCAGGAATAACAAAAACGACTACAGTACAAACTACATCAACTGCTGTACCAACAACTACTGAAGCAGGACCCAAAACAACAACAGGACCAATAAAGACAACTGCTGAACTGACATCAATAACTGCAGGACCAAGAACTACGACTGCGAAAACACCAAGAACAACGGACGGTCCAACAACTACAACTGCTGAACTAAAATCGACAACTGCAGGATCAACAACTTATGCAGAAAAATCTGTAACCACAACTGCAGGACCAACAACAACTGTTAGACCTATCACTTCTACTGCTGTACCCAAAACAAAAACTGAAGGAAAAAAAACATCCTCCTCAGAACCAACAACTTCTACATCAGGACCCAAAACAACAACAACTGGTGGACTAAGAAAAACCACCGAAGGACCACTAACCTCAACTGCGAAAACTGCAAGGACAACGGCAGGACCAACAACTACAACTGCTGAACTAACATCGACAATTGCAGGATCAACAACTTTTGCAGAAAAACCTGCAACAACAGTTGAAGAACCAACAACAACTGTAGGAACAACAAAAACTGCAAGACCAATCACTTCTACTGCTGTACCCAAAACAATAACTGAAGGAAAGAATACAATAGCCTCAGAACCCACAACTTCAACAACCGGACCAATATCGACAACTGGTGGAGTAACGAAAAGCACAGCAGGACCATCAACAAAAGGACGAAAAACAACAGCTGTCGAACTTCTGACAACCGCAGTAGCAACAACAACATCTGCAGGATCTACATCCACAACAGAAGGAGCCAGATCCACAACGAGAGAAGGACGAACAATGACGACTGCAGGACCAATAACGAATGCAAGACCCAGATCTACTTCAGCAGGACTCGCGTCAACAGCAGTACAGAAATCAACAACTGCAGAAATAACAAAAACGACAACAGTACCAACAACATCAACTGCTGTACCAACAACTACTAGAGCAGGACCCAAAACAACAACAGGACCAATAAAGACAACTGCTGAACTGACATCAATAACTGCAGGACCACGAAATACGACTGCGAAAACTCCAAGAACAACGGACGGTCCAACAACTACAACTGCTGAACTAAAATCGCCAACTGCAGGATCAACAACTTTTGCAGAAAAACCTGAAACCACAACTGCAGGACCAACAACAACTGTAAGACCTATCACTTCTACTGCTGTACCCATAACAAAAACTGAAGGAAAAAAAACAACCGCCTCAGAACCAACAACTTCTACATCAGGACCCACAACAACAACAACTGGTGGACTAAGAAAAACCACAGATGGACCAGCAACCTCGACTGCGAAAACTGCAAGAACAACGTTAGGACCAACAACTACAACTGCTGAACTAACATCGACAATTGCAGGATCAACAACTTTTGCAGAAAAACCTGCAACAACAGTTGCAAAACCAACAACAACTGTAGGAACAACAAAAACTGCAAGACCTATCACTTCTACTGCTGTACCCAAAACAATAACAGAAGGAAAAAATACAATAGCCTCAGAACCAACAACTTCTACATCAGGACCCACAACAACAACAACTGGACCAATATTGACAACTGGTGGACTAACAAAAACCACTGTAGATCCATCAACAAAAGGACGAAAAACAACATCTGCCGAACTTTTGACAACCACGGTAGCAACAACAACATCTGCAGGATCTACATCCGCAACAGGAGAGGCCACATCCACAACGAGAGGACTAACACCTGCAGGACGAACAATGGCGACTGAAGGACCAATAACAACGAATGCAAGACCCAGAACTACTTCAGCAGGACTAACTTCAACTGCAGTACAGAAATCAACAACTGCAGGAATAACAAAAACGACTACAGTACCAACAACACCAACTGCTGTGCCAACAACTACTATAACAAGACCCAAAACAACAACAGGAACAAAAACGACAACGGCTAAACTGACATCAACAACTGCAGGACCAACATCTACGACTGCGAAAACTGCAAGAACAACGGCAGGACCAACAACTACAAATGCTGAACTAACATCGACAGCTGCAGGATCATCAACTTTTGCAGAAAAACCTGCAACCACAACTGCAGGACCAACAACAACTGTAGGATCAACAAAAGCTGCAAGACTTATCACTTCTACTGTTTTACCCAAAACAATAACTGAAGGAAATGCAACAACAGCCTCAGAACCAACAACTTCTACATCAGGACCCACAACAAAAACAACCGGAACAATAACGATAACTGGTGGACTACCAAAAACCACTGCAGGACCATCAACAAAAGGACGAAAAACAACAACTGCCGATCTTGTGAAAACCGCAGCAGCAACAACAAAATCTGCAGGATCTACATCCAAAACAGAAGGAGCCACATCCACAACGAGAGCAGGACGAACAATGACAACTTTAGAACCAATAACAACGAATGCAAGACCCAGAACTACTTCAGCAGGACTCACTTCAACTGCAGTGCAGAAAACAACGACTGCAGGAATAACAACAACGACTACAGTACCAAGAACATCAACTGCTGTATCAACAACTACTAAAGCAGGACCCAAAACAACAACAACTTCAGGACAACCAACCACTGCAGGAACACTAACAACAACTGCAGGACCATTAACTATTATCACGGGACCCAAAACAACAACTGCAGGATCCACAACGCCAACTGTTGAACCAACAACAGCAGTAAAAGAACCAACCATTATGACAACTGAAGAGACAACTGCAGGAACAATAATAACAACTGAAAGATCCACAACTGCACGGCGAACAACAACATCTGCAGGATCAAAAACGACTGCAGGACCAAAAACGACAACTGCTCAACGAAAGACAAAAGCTACAGGACCCACCACAACAACCTCTGAACTACCATCAAGAACAACGCCAACTGCTGAACCAACAACCACAATTGTTGGAAGAAGAGCTCCAACTGCAGGAACATCAACCACTGCTAGACCAAAAAGGACAAGTGTTGAACAAACTACTTCAGCAGGACTCACTTCAACTGCAGTACAGAAATCAACGACTGCAGGAATAACAAAAACGACTACCGTACCAAGAACATCAACTGCTGTATCAACAACTACTATAACAGGACCCAAAACAACAACAGGAACAAAATCGACAACTGCTGAACTGACATCAACAACTGCAGGACCAACATCTTCGACTGCTAAAACTGCAAGAACAACGGCAGGACCAACAACTGCAAATGCTGAACTAATATCGACAGCTGCAGGATCATCAACTTTTGCAGAAAAACCTGCAACCACAACTGCAGGACCAACAACAACTGTCGGATCAACAAAAGCTGCAAGAACTATCACTTCTACTGTTGTACCCAAAACAATCACTGAAGGAAAAACAACAACAGCCTCTGAACCAACAACTTCTACCTCAGGACCCACAACAACAACAACCGGACCAATAACGACAACTGGTGGACTAACGAAAACCATTGCAGGGCCATCAACAAAAGGGCGGAAAACAACACCTGCCGAACTTGTGAAAACCGCAGCAGCAACAACAAAATCTGCACGATCTACATCCACAACAGAAGGAGCCACATCCACAACGAGAGAAGGACGAACAATGACGACTGCAGGACCAATAACAACGAATGCAAGACCCAGAACTACTTCAGCAGGACTCATTTCAACTGCATTACAGAAATCAACGACTGCAGGAATAACAAAAACGACTACAGTACCAAGAACATCAACTGCTGTATCAACAACTACTATAGCAGGACCCAAAACAACAACGGGAACAAAAACGACAACGGCTGAACTGACATCAACAACTGCAGGACCAACATCTACGACTGCGAAATCTGCAAGAACAATGGCAGGTCCAACAACTACAAATGCTGAACTAACATCGACAACTGCAGGATCATCAACTTTTGCAGAAAAACCTGCAACCACAACTGCTGGACCTATCACTTCTATTGCTGTACCCAAAACAGAAACTGAAGGAAAAACAACAGCCTCAGAACCAACAACTTCTACATCAGGACCCACAACAACAACAACTGGTGGACTAACAAAAACCACTGCAGGACCAACAACTACCACTGCGAAAACTGCAAGAACAACGGCAGGACCAGCAACTACAACTGCTGAACTAACATCGACAACTGCAGGATCAACAACTTTTGCAGAAAAACCTGCAACCACAACAGCAGGACCAAAAACAACTGTAGGACCAACACAAACTGCAAGACCTATCACTTCTACTGTTGTACCCAAAACAATAACTGAAGGAAAAACAACAACAGCCTCAGAACCAACAACTTCTACATCAGGACCCACAACAACAACAACCGGACCAATAACGACAACTGGTGGACTAACAAAAACCACTGCAGGACCATCAACAAAAGGACGAAAAACAACAAGTGCCGAACTTGTGAAAACCGCAGCAGCAACAACAAAATCTGCAGGATCTACATCCACAACAGAAGGAGCCACATCCACAACGAGAGCAGGACGAACAATGACAACTGCAGAACCAATAACAACGAATGCAAGACCCAGAACTACTTCAGCAGGACTCACTTCAACTGCAATACAGAAAACAACAACTGCAGGAATAACAAAAACGACCACAGTACCAAGAACATCAACTTCTGTAACACCAACTACTATAGCAGGACCCAAAACAACAACAACTTCAGGACAACCAACCACTGCAGGAACACTAACAACAACTGCAGAACCATTAACCATTATCACAGGACCCAAAACAACAACTGCAGGATCCACAACGCCAACTGTTGAACCAACAACAGCAGCAAAAGAACCAACTACTATGACAACTGAAGAGACAACTGCAGGAACAATAATAACAACTAAAAGATCCACAACTGCACGGCGAACAACAACATCTGCAGGATCAAAAACGACTGCAGGACCAAAAACGACAACTGCTCAACGAAAGACAAAAGCTACAGGACCCACAACAACAACCTCTGAACTACCAACAACAACAACTACAATTGCTGGAACAAGAGCTACAACTGCAGGAACATCAACCACTGCTGGACCAAAAACGACCACTGTTGAACGAACAACAACTGTGGAACCTTCCACTGTTTCTGCGAGACTACTATCTACTTCTGCTGGACCCAAAACAACAACAGCAGGACCCACAACGCCAACTGCAGAACCAACAACAACTGCTGGAACAAGAGCTAAAACTACAGGACTCACAACAAAAACTGCAGGACAAACAACGACAACTTCTGAACCAACAACAATTGCAGGACCTACCACTGCTATTGCAAGACTATTATCCACTACAGTAGGAACAACAACTACTGCAGGACAAACAAAGCCAACTGTTGAACAACCAACAACATCTGCAGGACCAACAACTACAGTGCCAAAACCAACAACTGCAGGTCCATCAACTGCTACAGCAAGATCCACAACAGCAAAAACTGCAGGACGGAAAACAACAACTGCTGAACCAACAACAGCAGCAAAAGAACCAACAACTATGACAACAGAACAGACAACTGCAGGAACAACAATAACAACTAAAAGATCCACAACTGCACAGCTAACAACAACGTCTGTAGGATCAAAGTCGACTGCAGGACCAAAAACGACAACAGCTCAACGAAAGACAAAAGCTACAGGACCCATAACCACAACCTCTGAACTACCAAAAATCACAACGCCAACTGCTGAACCAACGACTACAATTGTTGGAACAAGAGCTACAACTGCAGGAACATCAACCACTGCTGGACCAAAAAGGACGAGTGTTGAACGAACAACTGTGGAACCTACCAATGTTACTGCGAGACTACTAACTACTTCTGCTGGACCCACAACAACAACAGCAACACCAACAACGCCAACTACAGAACCAACAACAACTGCTGGTCCAGGAGCTACGACTGCAGGACCAGAAAAAACTGCAGGACCAACAACGCTAACTGATGAATCAGCAACAACAACTGCAGGACCACTCACAGCAAGACCATTAACTATTATCACGGGACTCACAACAACAACTGCAGGATCAACAACGCCAACTGCTGAACCAACAACAACTGCTGGTCAAAGAGCTACAACTGCAGCAAAGTTAATAACTGCAGGACCAACAACGCCAACTGCTGAACTAACAACGCCAACTGCGGAAAAAACAACACCAACTGTAGGACTAACGACTGCAGTGCCAAAAAGAGTGACTAAGGGACTGACAACTAGAGCTGCTGAACAAACAACAACTGCAAGACCAACAACGCCAAATGCTGAAAAAACAACACCAACTGTAGAACCAACAACTGCAGTGCCAAAAACAACGACTACAGGACTGACAATGAGAACTGCTGAACCAACAACAATTGCTGGACCAAGAGCTTCAACTGCAGGCTCAATATCGACAACTGCTTTACCAACAACAGCTGCAGTACCAACAACAACAACATTAACTACTACCACAGGATCCACTACAAAATCTGTTGGACCAACAATCCCAACTGCTGAACCAACAACAACTGCTGGTCCAAGAGCTACAACTGCAATACACACAACAACTGTAATATCATCAACAAGTGAGGTATCAACACTGACAGCTCCTGAACCAAACACAACAACTGCAAGACCAATAACGACAACTGCTTTACCAAAACAAACGGCAGGACCATCAACAACAACAATAACAAATACCGCTGGATCAACAACAACAACTGCAGGACCAACAACAGTCAATGCAGAACCCACAACGCCAAATCCTGAACCGACAACAATTCATGGATCAGGAGCTACAACTGCAGGAACCACAACGGCAACTGCTGAACCAACAACGCCAACTGCTGAAAAAACAACTCCAACTGTAGGACCAACGACTGCAGTGCCAAAACCAGCGACTACAGGACTGACAACGAGAACTGCTGAACCAACAACAATTGCTGGACCAAGAGCTTCAACTACAGGCCTAATATCGACAACTGCTTTACCAACAACAACTGCAGGACCAACAACGCCAAATGCTGAAAAAACAACTCCAACTGTAGGACCAACGACTGCAGTGCCAAAAACAGTGACTACAGGACTGACAACGAGAAGTGCTGAACCAACAACAATTGCTGGACCAAGTGCTTCAACTACAGGCCTAATATCGACAACTGCTTTACCAACAACAACTGCAGGACCAACAAAGCCAAATGCTGAAAAAACAACACCAACTGTAGAACCAACGACTGCAGTGCCAAAAACAACGACTACAGGACTGACGACGAGAACTGCTGAACCAACAACAATTGCTGGACGAAGAGCTTCAACTGCAGGCTCAATATCGACAACTGCTTTACCAACAACAGCTGCAGTACCAACAACAACAACATTAACTACTACCACGGGATCCACAACAAAAACTGCTGGACCAACAATCCCAACTGCTGAACCAACAACAACTGCTGGTCCAAGAGCTAAAACTGCAGTACACACACCAACTGTAAGATCATCAACCAGTGCAGTATCAACACTGACAGCTCCTGAACCAAACACAACAACTGCAGGACCAATAACGACAACCTTTTTACCAAATCAAACGGCAGGACCATCAACAACAACATTAACAAATACCGCAGGAACAACAACAACAACTGCAGGACCAACAACAGTCAATGCAGAACCCACAACGCCAAATCCTGAACCGACAACAATTCATGGATCAGGAGCTACAACTCTAGGAACCACAACGGCAACTGCTGAACCAACAACGCCAGTTGCTGAAAAAACAACACCAACTGTAGGACCAACGACTGCAGTGCCAAAAACAGCGACTACAGGACTGACAACGAGAACTGCTGAACTAACAACAATTGCTGGACCAAGAGCTTCAACTACAGGCCTAATATTGACAACTGCTTTACCAACGACAACTGCAGGACCAACGACGCCAAATGCTGAAAAAATAACACCAACTGTAGTGCCAAAAACTACAACTGCGAAAACTGCAAGAACAACGGCAGGAACAACTACTACAACTGCTGAACTAACATCGACAACTGCAGGATCAACAACTTTTGCAGAAAAACCTGCAACCACAACTGCAGGATATATAACAACTGCAGGACAGACAATAACTGCAGGAACCACAACGGCAACTGCTGAACCAACCTCGCCAACTGCTTATGAAACAACACCAACTGTAGGACCAACGACTGCAGTGCCAAAAACAACGACTACAGGACTGACGACGAGAACTGCTGAACCAACAACAATTGCTGGACGAAGAGCTTCAACTGCAGGCTCAATATCGACAACTGCTTTACCAACAACAGCTGCAGTACCAACAACAACAACATTAACTACTACCACAGGATCCACAACAAAAACTGCTGGACCAACAATCCCAACTGCTGAAACAACAACAACTGCTGGTCCAAGAGCTAAAACTGCAGTACACACACCAACTGTAAGATCATCAACCAGTGCAGTATCAACACTGACAGTTCCTGAACCAAACACAACAGCTGCAGGACCAATGACGACAACTGTTTTACCAAATCAAACGGCAGGACCATCAACAACAATATTAACAAATACCGCAGGAACAACAACAACAACTGCAGGACCAACAACAGTCAATGCAGAACCCACAACGCCAAATCCTGAACCGACAACAATTCATGGATCAGGAGCTACCACTGCAGGAACCACAACGGCAACTGCTGAACCAACAACGCCAACTGCTGAAAAAACAACTCCAACTGTAGGACCAACGACTGCAGTGCCAAAACCAACGACTACAGGACTGACAACGAGAACTGCTGAACCAACAACAATTGCTGGACCAAGAGCTTCAACTACAGGCCTAATATCGACAACTGCTTTACCAACAACAACAGCAGGACCAACAACGCCAAATGCTGAAAAAACAACTCCAACTGTAGGACCAACGACTGCAGTGCCAAAAACAGCGACTACAGGACTGACAACGAGAAGTGCTGAACCAACAACAATTGCTGGACCAAGAGCTTCAACTACAGGCCTAATATCGACAACTGCTTTACCAACAACAACTGCAGGACCAACAACGCCAAATGCTGAAAAAACAACTCCAACTGTAGGACCAACGACTGCAGTGCCAAAAACAGCGACTACAGGACTGACAACGAGAAGTGCTGAACCAACAACAATTGCTGGACCAAGAGCTTCAACTACAGGCCTAATATCGACAACTGCTTTACCAACAACAACTGCAGGACCAACAAAGCTAAATGCTGAAAAAACAACACCAACTGTAGAACCAACGACTGCAGTGCCAAAAACAACGACTACAGGACTGACGACGAGAACTGCTGAACCAACAACAATTGCTGGACGAAGAGCTTCAACTGCAGGCTCAATATCGACAACTGCTTTACCAACAACAGCTGCAGTACCAACAACAACAACATTAACTACTACCACGGGATCCACAACAAAAACTGCTGGACCAACAATCCCAACTGCTGAACCAACAACAACTGCTGGTCCAAGAGCTAAAACTGCAGTACACACACCAACTGTAAGATCATCAACCAGTGCAGTATCAACACTGACTCCTGAACCAAAAACAACAACTGCAGGAACAATAACGACAACTGTTTTACCAAATCAAACGGCAGGACCATCAACAACAACATTAACAAATACCGCAGGAACAACAACAACAACTGCAGGACCAACAACAGTCAATGCAGAACCCACAACGCCAAATCATGAAACGACAACAATTCATGGATCAGGAGCTACAACTGCAGGAACCACAACGGCAACTGCTGAACCAACAATGCCAGTTGCTGAAAAAACAACACCAACTGTAGGACCAACGACTGCAGTGCCAAAAACAGCGACTACAGGACTGACAACGAGAACTGCTGAACCAACAACAATTGCTGGACCAAGAGCTTCAACTACAGGCCTAATATCGACAACTGCTTTACCAACAACAACAGCAGGACCAACAACGCCAAATGCTGAAAAAACAACTCCAACTGTAGGACCAACGACTGCAGTGCCAAAAACAGCGACTACAGGACTGACAACGAGAAGTGCTGAACCAACAACAATTGCTGGACCAAGAGCTTCAACTACAGGCCTAATATCGACAACTGCTTTACCAACAACAACTGCAGGACCAACAACGCCAAATGCTGAAAAAACAACTCCAACTGTAGGACCAACGACTGCAGTGCCAAAAACAGCGACTACAGGACTGACAACGAGAAGTGCTGAACCAACAACAATTGCTGGACCAAGAGCTTCAACTACAGGCCTAATATCGACAACTGCTTTACCAACAACAACTGCAGGACCAACAAAGCTAAATGCTGAAAAAACAACACCAACTGTAGAACCAACGACTGCAGTGCCAAAAACAACGACTACAGGACTGACGACGAGAACTGCTGAACCAACAACAATTGCTGGACGAAGAGCTTCAACTGCAGGCTCAATATCGACAACTGCTTTACCAACAACAGCTGCAGTACCAACAACAACAACATTAACTACTACCACAGGATCCACAACAAAAACTGCTGGACCAACAATCCCAACTGCTGAAACAACAACAACTGCTGGTCCAAGAGCTAAAACTGCAGTACACACACCAACTGTAAGATCATCAACCAGTGCAGTATCAACACTGACAGTTCCTGAACCAAACACAACAGCTGCAGGACCAATGACGACAACTGTTTTACCAAATCAAACGGCAGGACCATCAACAACAATATTAACAAATACCGCAGGAACAACAACAACAACTGCAGGACCAACAACAGTCAATGCAGAACCCACAACGCCAAATCCTGAACCGACAACATTTCATGGATCAGGAGCTACCACTGTAGGAACCACAACGGCAACTGCTGAACCAACAACGCCAACTGCTGAAAAAACAACTCCAACTGTAGGACCAACGACTGCAGTGCCAAAACCAGCGACTACAGGACTGACAACGAGAACTGCTGAACCAACAACAATTGCTGGACCAAGAGCTTCAACTACAGGCCTAATATCGACAACTGCTTTACCAACAACAACAGCAGGACCAACAATGCCAAATGCTGAAAAAACAACTCCAACTGTAGGACCAACGACTGCAGTGCCAAAAACAGCGACTACAGGACTGACAACGAGAAGTGCTGAACCAACAACAATTGCTGGACCAAGAGCTTCAACTACAGGCCTAATATCGACAACTGCTTTACCAACAACAACTGCAGGACCAACAACGCCAAATGCTGAAAAAACAACTCCAACTGTAGGACCAACGACTGCAGTGCCAAAAACAGCGACTACAGGACTGACAACGAGAAGTGCTGAACCAACAACAATTGCTGGACCAAGAGCTTCAACTACAGGCCTAATATCGACAACTGCTTTACCAACAACAACTGCAGGACCAACAACGCCAAATGCTGAAAAAACAACTCCAACTGTAGGACCAACGACTGCAGTGCCAAAAACAGCGACTACAGGACTGACAACGAGAAGTGCTGAACCAACAACAATTGCTGGACCAAGAGCTTCAACTACAGGCCTAATATCGACAACTGCTTTACCAACAACAACTGCAGGACCAACAAAGCTAAATGCTGAAAAAACAACACCAACTGTAGAACCAACGACTGCAGTGCCAAAAACAACGACTACAGGACTGACGACGAGAACTGCTGAACCAACAACAATTGCTGGACGAAGAGCTTCAACTGCAGGCTCAATATCGACAACTGCTTTACCAACAACAGCTGCAGTACCAACAACAACAACATTAACTACTACCACGGGATCCACAACAAAAACTGCTGGACCAACAATCCCAACTGCTGAACCAACAACAACTGCTGGTCCAAGAGCTAAAACTGCAGTACACACACCAACTGTAAGATCATCAACCAGTGCAGTATCAACACTGACTCCTGAACCAAAAACAACAACTGCAGGAACAATAACGACAACTGTTTTACCAAATCAAACGGCAGGACCATCAACAACAACATTAACAAATACCGCAGGAACAACAACAACAACTGCAGGACCAACAACAGTCAATGCAGAACCCACAACGCCAAATCATGAAACGACAACAATTCATGGATCAGGAGCTACAACTGCAGGAACCACAACGGCAACTGCTGAACCAACAATGCCAGTTGCTGAAAAAACAACACCAACTGTAGGACCAACGACTGCAGTGCCAAAAACAGCGACTACAGGACTGACAACGAGAACTGCTGAACCAACAACAATTGCTGGACCAAGAGCTTCAACTACAGGCCTAATATCGACAACTGCTTTACCAACAACAACAGCAGGACCAACAACGCCAAATGCTGAAAAAACAACTCCAACTGTAGGACCAACGACTGCAGTGCCAAAAACAGCGACTACAGGACTGACAACGAGAAGTGCTGAACCAACAACAATTGCTGGACCAAGAGCTTCAACTACAGGCCTAATATCGACAACTGCTTTACCAACAACAACTGCAGGACCAACAACGCCAAATGCTGAAAAAACAACTCCAACTGTAGGACCAACGACTGCAGTGCCAAAAACAGCGACTACAGGACTGACAACGAGAAGTGCTGAACCAACAACAATTGCTGGACCAAGAGCTTCAACTACAGGCCTAATATCGACAACTGCTTTACCAACAACAACTGCAGGACCAACAAAGCTAAATGCTGAAAAAACAACACCAACTGTAGAACCAACGACTGCAGTGCCAAAAACAACGACTACAGGACTGACGACGAGAACTGCTGAACCAACAACAATTGCTGGACGAAGAGCTTCAACTGCAGGCTCAATATCGACAACTGCTTTACCAACAACAGCTGCAGTACCAACAACAACAACATTAACTACTACCACAGGATCCACAACAAAAACTGCTGGACCAACAATCCCAACTGCTGAAACAACAACAACTGCTGGTCCAAGAGCTAAAACTGCAGTACACACACCAACTGTAAGATCATCAACCAGTGCAGTATCAACACTGACAGTTCCTGAACCAAACACAACAGCTGCAGGACCAATGACGACAACTGTTTTACCAAATCAAACGGCAGGACCATCAACAACAATATTAACAAATACCGCAGGAACAACAACAACAACTGCAGGACCAACAACAGTCAATGCAGAACCCACAACGCCAAATCCTGAACCGACAACATTTCATGGATCAGGAGCTACCACTGTAGGAACCACAACGGCAACTGCTGAACCAACAACGCCAACTGCTGAAAAAACAACTCCAACTGTAGGACCAACGACTGCAGTGCCAAAACCAGCGACTACAGGACTGACAACGAGAACTGCTGAACCAACAACAATTGCTGGACCAAGAGCTTCAACTACAGGCCTAATATCGACAACTGCTTTACCAACAACAACAGCAGGACCAACAATGCCAAATGCTGAAAAAACAACTCCAACTGTAGGACCAACGACTGCAGTGCCAAAAACAGCGACTACAGGACTGACAACGAGAAGTGCTGAACCAACAACAATTGCTGGACCAAGAGCTTCAACTACAGGCCTAATATCGACAACTGCTTTACCAACAACAACTGCAGGACCAACAACGCCAAATGCTGAAAAAACAACTCCAACTGTAGGACCAACGACTGCAGTGCCAAAAACAGCGACTACAGGACTGACAACGAGAAGTGCTGAACCAACAACAATTGCTGGACCAAGAGCTTCAACTACAGGCCTAATATCGACAACTGCTTTACCAACAACAACTGCGGGACCAACAACGCCAAATGCTGAAAAAACAACTCCAACTGTAGGACCAACGACTGCAGTGCCAAAAACAGCGACTACAGGACTGACAACGAGAAGTGCTGAACCAACAACAATTGCTGGACCAAGAGCTTCAACTACAGGCCTAATATCGACAACTGCTTTACAAACAACAACTGCAGGACCAACAAAGCCAAATGCTGAAAAAACAACACCATCTGTAGAACCAACGACTGCAGTGCCAAAAACAATGACTACAGGACTGACGACGAGAACTGCTGAACCAACAACAATTGCTGGACGAAGAGCTTCAACTGCAGGCTCAATATCGACAACTGCTTTACCAACAACAGCTGCAGTACCAACAACAACAACATTAACTACTACCACGGGATCCACAACAAAAACTGCTGGACCAACAATCCCAACTGCTGAACCAACAACAACTGCTGGTCCAAGAGCTAAAACTGCAGTACACACACCAACTGTAAGATCATCAACCAGTGCAGTATCAACACTGACTCCTGAACCAAAAACAACAACTGCAGGAACAATAACGACAACTGTTTTACCAAATCAAACGGCAGGACCATCAACAACAACATTAACAAATACCGCAGGAACAACAACAACAACTGCAGGACCAACAACAGTCAATGCAGAACCCACAACGCCAAATCATGAAACGACAACAATTCATGGATCAGGAGCTACAACTGCAGGAACCACAACGGCAACTGCTGAACCAACAATGCCAGTTGCTGAAAAAACAACACCAACTGTAGGACCAACGACTGCAGTGCCAAAAACAGCGACTACAGGACTGACAACGAGAAGTGCTGAACCAACAACAATTGCTGGACCAAGAGCTTCAACTACAGGCCTAATATCGACAACTGCTTTACCAACAACAACTGCAGGACCAACAAAGCTAAATGCTGAAAAAACAACACCAACTGTAGAACCAACGACTGCAGTGCCAAAAACAACGACTACAGGACTGACGACGAGAACTGCTGAACCAACAACAATTGCTGGACGAAGAGCTTCAACTGCAGGCTCAATATCGACAACTGCTTTACCAACAACAGCTGCAGTACCAACAACAACAACATTAACTACTACCACGGGATCCACAACAAAAACTGCTGGACCAACAATCCCAACTGCTGAAACAACAACAACTGCTAGTCCAAGAGCTAAAACTGCAGTACACACACCAACTGTAAGATCATCAACCAGTGCAGTATCAACACTGACAGTTCCTGAACCAAACACAACAGCTGCAGGACCAATGACGACAACTGTTTTACCAAATCAAACGGCAGGACCATCAACAACAATATTAACAAATACCGCAGGAACAACAACAACAACTGCAGGACCAACAGTCAATGCAGAACCCACAACGCCGAATCCTGAACCGACAACAATTCATGGATCAGGAGCTACCACTGCAGGAACCACAACGGCAACTGCTGAACCAACAACGCCAACTGCTGAAAAAACAACTCCAACTGTAGGACCAACGACTGCAGTGCCAAAACCAGCGACTACAGGACTGACAACGAGAACTGCTGAACCAACAACAATTGCTGGACCAAGAGCTTCAACTACAGGCCTAATATTGACAACTGCTTTACCAACAACAACAGCAGGACCAACAACGCCAAATGCTGAAAAAACAACTCCAACTGTAGGACCAACGACTGCAGTGCCAAAAACAGTGACTACAGGACTGACAACGAGAAGTGCTGAACCAACAACAATTGCTGGACCAAGAGCTTCAACTACAGGCCTAATATCGACAACTGCTTTACCAACAACAACTGCAGGACCAACAACGCCAAATGCTGAAAAAACAACTCCAACTGTAGGACCAACGACTGCAGTGCCAAAAACAGCGACTACAGGACTGACAACGAGAAGTGCTGAACCAACAACAATTGCTGGACCAAGAGCTTCAACTACAGGCCTAATATCGACAACTGCTTTACCAACAACAACTGCAGGACCAACAAAGCTAAATGCTGAAAAAACAACACCAACTGTAGAACCAACGACTGCAGTGCCAAAAACAACGACTACAGGACTGACGACGAGAACTGCTGAACCAACAACAATTGCTGGACGAAGAGCTTCAACTGCAGGCTCAATATCGACAACTGCTTTACCAACAACAGCTGCAGTACCAACAACAACAACATTAACTACTACCACAGGATCCACAACAAAAACTGCTGGACCAACAATCCCAACTGCTGAAACAACAACAACTGCTGGTCCAAGAGCTAAAACTGCAGTACACACACCAACTGTAAGATCATCAACCAGTGCAGTATCAACACTGACAGTTCCTGAACCAAACACAACAGCTGCAGGACCAATGACGACAACTGTTTTACCAAATCAAACGGCAGGACCATCAACAACAATATTAACAAATACCGCAGGAACAACAACAACAACTGCAGGACCAACAACAGTCAATGCAGAACCCACAACGCCAAATCCTGAACCGACAACAATTCATGGATCAGGAGCTACCACTGCAGGAACCACAACGGCAACTGCTGAACCAACAACGCCAACTGCTGAAAAAACAACTCCAACTGTAGGACCAACGACTGCAGTGCCAAAACCAGCGACTACAGGACTGACAACGAGAACTTCTGAACCAACAACAATTGCTGGACCAAGAGCTTCAACTACAGGCCTAATATCGACAACTGCTTTACCAACAACAACAGCAGGACCAACAACGCCAAATGCTGAAAAAACAACTCCAACTGTAGGACCAACGACTGCAGTGCCAAAAACAGCGACTACAGGACTGACAACGAGAAGTGCTGAACCAACAACAATTGCTGGACCAAGAGCTTCAACTACAGGCCTAATATCGACAACTGCTTTACCAACAACAACTGCAGGACCAACAACGCCAAATGCTGAAAAAACAACTCCAACTGTAGGACCAACGACTGCAGTGCCAAAAACAGCGACTACAGGACTGACAACGAGAAGTGCTGAACCAACAACAATTGCTGGACCAAGAGCTTCAACTACAGGCCTAATATCGACAACTGCTTTACCAACAACAACTGCAGGACCAACAACGCCAAATGCTGAAAGAACAACTCCAACTGTAGGACCAACGACTGCAGTGCCAAAAACAGCGACTACAGGACTGACAACGAGAAGTGCTGAACCAACAACAATTGCTGGACCAAGAGCTTCAACTACAGGCCTAATATCGACAACTGCTTTACAAACAACAACTGCAGGACCAACAAAGCCAAATGCTGAAAAAACAACACCATCTGTAGAACCAACGACTGCAGTGCCAAAAACAACGACTACAGGACTGACGACGAGAACTGCTGAACCAACAACAATTGCTGGACGAAGAGCTTCAACTGCTGGCTCAATATCGACAACTGCTTTACCAACAACAGCTTCAGTACCAACAACAACAACATTAACTACTACCACAGGATCCACAACAAAAACTGCTGGACCAACAATCCCAACTGCTGAACCAACAACAACTGCTGGTCCAAGAGCTAAAACTGCAGTACACACACCAACTGTAAGATCATCAACCAGTGCAGTATCAACACTGACTCCTGAACCAAAAACAACAACTGCAGGAACAATAACGACAACTGTTTTACCAAATCAAACGGCAGGACCATCAACAACAACATTAACAAATATCGCAGGAACAACAACAACAACTGCAGGACCAACAACAGTCAATGCAGAACCCACAACGCCAAATCATGAACCGACAACAATTCATGGATCAGGAGCTACAACTGCAGGAACCACAACGGCAACTGCTGAACCAACAACGCCAGTTGCTGAAAAAACAACACCAACTGTAGGACCAACGACTGCAGTGCCAAAAACAGCGACTACAGGAATGACAACGAGAACTGCTGAACTAACAACAATTGCTGGACCAAGAGCTTCAACTACAGGCCTAATATTGACAACTGCTTTACCAAGAACAACTGCAGGACCAACAACACCAAATGCTGAAAAAACAACTCCAACTGTAGGACCAACGACTGCAGTGCCAAAAAAAGCGACTACAGGACTGACAACGAGAAGTGCTGAACCAACAACAATTGCTGGACCAAGAGCTTCAACTACAGGCCTAATATCGACAACTGCTTTACCAACAACAACTGCAGGACCAACAACGCCAAATGCTGAAAAAACAACTCCAACTGTAGGACCAACGACTGCAGTGCCAAAAACAGCGACCATAGGACTGACAACTAGAACTGCTGAACCAACAACAATTGCTGGACTAAGAGCTTCAACTGCAGGCTCAATATCGACAACTGCTTTACCAACAACAGCTGCAGTACCAACAACAACTACGTTAACTACTACCACGGGATCCACAACAAAGACTGCAGGACCAACAATCCCAACTGCTAAACCAACAACAACTGCTGGTCCAAGAGCTACAACTGCAGTACACACAACAACTGTAATATCATCAACAAGTGCAGTATCAACACTGACAGCTCCTGAACCAAACACAACAACTGCAGGACCAATAACGACAACTGCTTTACCAAAACAAACGGCAGGACCATCAACAACAACATTAACAAATACCGCTGGATCAACAACAACAACTGCAGGACCAACAACAGTCAATGCAGAACCCACAACGCCAAATCATGAACCGACAACAATTCATGGATCAGGAGCTACAACTGCAGGAACCACAACGGCAACTGCTGAACCAACAACGCCAGTTGCTGAAAAAACAACACCAACTGTAGGACCAACAACTGCAGTCCCAAAAACAGCGACTACAGGACTGACAACGAGAACTGCTGAACTAACAACAATTGCTGGACCAAGAGCTTCAACTACAGGCCTAATATTGACAACTGCTTTACCAAGAACAACTGCAGGACCAACAACACCAAATGCTGAAAAAACAACTCCAACTGTAGGACCAACGACTGCAGTGCCAAAAACAGCGACTACAGGACTGACAACGAGAAGTGCTGAACCAACAACAATTGCTGGACCAAGAGCTTCAACTACAGGCCTAATATCGACAACTGCTTTACCAACAACAACTGCAGGACCAACAAAGCTAAATGCTGAAAAAACAACACCAACTGTAGAACCAACGACTGCAGTGCCAAAAACAACGACTACAGGACTGACGACGAGAACTGCTGAACCAACAACAATTGCTGGACGAAGAGCTTCAACTGCAGGCTCAATATCGACAACTGCTTTACCAACAACAGCTGCAGTACCAACAACAACAACATTAACTATTACCACGGGATCCACAACAAAAACTGCTGGACCAACAATCCCAACTGCTGAACCAACAACAACTGCTTGTCCAAGAGCTAAAACTGCAGTACACACACCAACTGTAAGATCATCAACCAGTGCAGTGTCAACACTGACAGCTCCTGAACCAAACACAATAGCTGCAGGACCAATAACGACAACTTTTTTACCCAATCAAACGGCAGTACCATCAACAACAACATTAACAAATACCGCAGGAACAACAACAACAACTGCAGGACCAACAACAGTCAATGCAGAACCCACAACGCCAAATCCTGAACCGACAACAATTCATGGATCAGGAGCTACAACTGCAGGAACCACAACGGCAACTGCTAAACCAACAACGCCAGTTGCTGAAAAAACAACACCAACTGTAGGACCAACGACTGCAGTGCCAAAAACAGCGACTACAGGACTGACAACGAGAACTGCTGAACTAACAACAATTGTTGGACCAAGAGCTTCAACTACAGGCCTAATATTGACAACTGCTTTACCAACGACAACTGCAGGACCAACGACGCCAAATGCTGAAAAAATAACACCAACTGTAGGACCAACGACTGCAGTGCCAAAAACTACAACTGCGAAAACTGCAAGAACAACGGCAGGAACAACTACTACAACTGCTGAACTAACATCGACAACTGCAGGATCAACAACTTTTGCAGAAAAACCTGCAACCACAACTGCAGGATTTATAACAACTGCAGGACAGATAATAACTGCAGGAACCACAACGGCAACTGCTGAACCAACATCGCCAACTGCTTATAAAACAACACCAACTGTAGGACCAACGACTGCAGTGCCAAAAACAGCGACCATAGGACTGACAACTAGAACTGCTGAACCAACAACAATTGCTGGACTAAGAGCTTCAACTGCAGGCTCAATATCGACAACTGCTTTACCAACAACAGCTGCAGTACCAACAACAACTACGTTAACTACTACCACGGGATCCACAACAAAGACTGCAGGACCAACAATCCCAACTGCTAAACCAACAACAACTGCACGTCCAAGAGCTACAACTGCAGTACACACAACAACTGTAATATCATCAACAAGTGCAGTATCAACACTGACAGCTCCTGAACCAAACACAACAACTGCAGGACCAATAACGACAACTGCTTTACCAAAACAAACGGCAGGACCATCAACAACAACATTGACAAATACCGCTGGATCAACAACAACAACTGCAGGACCAACAACAGTCAATGCAGAACCCACAACGCCAAATCCTGAACCGACAACAATTCATGGATCAGGAGCTACAACTGCAGGAACCACAACGGCAACTGCTGAACCAACAACGCCAACTGCTGAAAAAACAACTCCAACTGTAGGACCAACGACTGCAGTGCCAAAACCAGCGACTACAGGACTGACAACGAGAACTCCTGAACCAACAACAATTGCTGGACCAAGAGCTTCAACTACAGGCCTTATATCGACAACTGCTTTACCAACAACAACTGCAGGACCAACAACGCCAAATGCTGAAAAAACAACTCCAACTGTAAGACCAACGACTGCAGTGCCAAAAACAGCGACTACAGGACTGACAACGAGAAGTGCTGAACCAACAACAATTGCTGGACCAAGAGCTTCAACTACAGGCCTAATATCGACAACTGCTTTACCAACAACAACTGCAGGACCAACAAAGCCAAATGCTGAAAAAACAACACCAACTGTAGAACCAACGACTGCAGTGCCAAAAACAACGACTACAGGACTGACGACGAGAACTGCTGAACCAACAACAATTGCTGGACGAAGAGCGTCAACTGCTGGCTCAATATCGACAACTGCTTTACCAACAACAGCTGCAGTACCAACAACAACAACAATAACTACTACCACAGGATCCACAACAAAAACTGCTGGACCAACAATCCCAACTGCTGAACCAACAACAACTGCTGGTCCAAGAGCTAAAACTGCAGTACACACACCAACTGTAAGATCATCAACCAGTGCAGTATCAACACTGACAGCTCCTGAACCAAACACAACAACTGCAGGACCAATAACGACAACTGTTTTACCAAATCAAACGGCAGGACCATCAACAACAACATTAACAAATACCGCAGGAACAACAACAACAACTGCAGGACCAACAACAGTCAATGCAGAACCCACAACGCCAAATCCTGAACCGACAACAATTCATGGATCAGGAGCTACAACTGCAGGAACCACAACGGCAACTGCTGAACCAACAACGCCAACTGCTGAAAAAACAACTCCAACTGTAGGACCAACGACTGCAGTGCCAAAACCAGCGACTACAGGACTGACAACGAGAACTGCTGAACCAACAACAATTGCTGGACCAAGAGCTTCAACTACAGGCCTAATATCGACAACTGCTTTACCAACGACAACTGCAGGTCCACCGACGCCAAATGCTGAAAAAATAACACCAACTGTAGAACCAACGACTGCAGTGCCAAAAACAACGACTACAGGACTGACAGCAAGAACTGCTGAACTAACAACAATTGCTGGACCAAGAGCTCCAACTACAGGCCTAATATTGACAACTGCTTTACCAACGACAACTGCAGGTCCACCGACGCCAAATGCTGAAAGAATAACACCAACTGTAGAACCAACGACTGCAGTGCCAAAAACAACAACATTAACTACTACCCTGGGATCCAGAACAAAGACTGCAGTACCAACAATCCCAACTGCTGAACCAACAACAACTGCTGGTCCAAAAGCTACAACTGCAGTACACACAACAACTGTAAGATCATCAACAAGTGCAGTATCAACACTGACAGCTCCTGAACCAAACACAACAATTGCTGGACCAAGAGCTACTACCGCAGGACCCACAACTACAATGGCAGGACCAGCAACAACAAATGTAGGGTCAACAACCGAAGGACCAACAACAAAAACAAATATTAGCTCCAATGTTGGACCCACTTCTGCTATAACAGCAAGAACAGCTGGAAGAACAAGCACAATTGTTGTCACTTCTACAAAATCCATTTCTTCAGCTACAACTAGAAGGTCTACAACTAGCCAAGCGGGAATCATATCTACAACTGAAGGATCTAGTGCTATCATAGTAGTGCCCACATCTATGTTGAGAACCACATTTTCTACGACTACTATAGTTGGACAAACAAGTCATGCTATAGCTCCCGCAACTACCTATTCCTCAGTCACAACGACTGTAACAGAAACTACCAAGCCCTCAGAGCCTACCGAGCCCTCTATAGAAAACGAAGGGACTATCGATTTGAGATTCACCATGAGACGTACGTTTTCAAAAGACTACTTAGATCCAAGCTCGACACCCTATGAGGAGCTGGCTGCTAATGTTACAACAGAGGTTAGATAATGTTATGAAGATTTAATTCAGTTTGAATAATGAAAAATATTGTATTCATTTATTTTAACATGAAAAACATAAAACATATTGAATATTAATTAATTGTATTTCTTATAATAGGTTAACAATGGCTTCAAACATAGTTTTCCTGGAACATATTCCAAGAGTACAATCAACTCTTTTTCGTAAGTACAACCAATTTATTGAATTACCTTTTCCGTAAGTACAACAAATTGTATTGAATTGCTTTCATACTCATATTTATTAATGAATACCTTCATGAATATCAAATAGACGATAGACAATTAATATGATACTGATAAAAAAGCATTGAAACTATTTTATCTGAATTCTGGTGTTTTCGTTTAATTTTCATTCTAGTAAGGGATCTGTCATTGTGGACATGACCCTGATCTTCAACAAAGAATCTGCTGTTCCTACTGAAAGCCGTGCAGTGCAGGTGTTGAAGGATGCAATAAAAGATCTAATCACCTTCCTCGATGTGGACACTACTACTATTGTTGCAGGTAACTAACAGTCAAATTATAATTTCACATCAATTGCTAGTTTAAACACATTAGCAAAGCAAGTTGGGTGGGTATAAAAAGTATAAAAGTATTTTAAAAGCTTTCATTCATCTCAAGATAATATACTTAAATATAAAATCATTCCCTCTGCATGACCTACCTTGGTAGGACCAACCTCAGTAGGACCAACTACAATAACTTCAGGACAAGCAACCACTACCGGAACCACTTCTACTCAAGGGCAAAGTACAACTGCAGGACCAACATCGAGTGACGCTACCACCTCAGGAGGACCAACTCTGAAAATGACCATCAGAACTGCTGTTTGTTTACCCATCTTCTTTATGATCATCAAAGGTCTGCTCTAAAATATGTAGAACCCTGATGCATACCAGTGTACCAAAATGAATAAACTTAATCTAATTTACAGCATTTACTTTATTCTGTGGTTACACATCTATTTCAAGGAGGATTTGTTGATAAGTATTGTTTAGAATATGTTTGTAAATAAGCCTCTGTTCAGATCTGGCTGAACAGTGGGGTATACTACGAACCTTGATTAGTGGGTTAGGGATGTATGTTGCGCTCAAAGCCTGGGTTAGCTGTGACACAAAAATTGCTCTCTTTTAGCATCGCTGTATCACCATGGGGCCTTATGCTACCAACCAAACCTGGTAGGGAGCAGGTTATCAGCTAAGACTTTCGGGTAAGATCGGTGTGCGCAATTTCCTAGTCACTCCTTTGACACTGGTGTCACCATGGTGTTCCCGTGGACGTCGGAGCCCGGAGCGTACAGGGGTCTCACCGGAGTCAGAGGGTCTTTCAGGACGGATCCGATCCCTCGGTATTGCCTGAGAATTCTTTTTATGAGAGATATAAGTTCTCATCAGAGGGTTTTCGCTATTTGATCGTCCTTTTTGGACCTTATGTAGACAATGCTTACTGTTGCGCAGTGTTTCTCCTTGAGAGAGTGCAGTGTTTCCCCCCAGCACTGTGTTGTCAAGGCGGCAGCCTTAACAACAATAGGGTCCCGCCTTGACTACCAATGTATATATCAATTATTAATATTATTATTTATTTTTTTACTTTTTTTTAAATTATTATGCATTAACAAAGTAGAAAACCCTCGTAGGGAAAGAAAACATACTTCCATCAGGTGTAAAAAATAAAGATCAATAATGCATCGATAATACTGTTCACAACAATGGTCGTGCCATCAAGCTTTTTGAATTGAAAAAGCCCACTCCTTGACCACCTTGACAGACATTTACTGGGGGAAACACTGGAGTGGTATAGTGGAGGTAGCGCGTCAGTCTTTATGTGTATTAAAATGTCAAAATTCTTATGTCATATGGAATACTTATTCCCTAAAGTTTTGGGAATTATATTTGTATGCTTATTTCGAACTTGAACCCATGTTCTCAAGGCCATGCTGGCATCACATCTAGATGGGGGCAAATGGCATGATGACAGGCGAGATGAACCCCAGTCGCTGGCGTTCAGGTCTTATACTAATTCACTAATGTACACTAGGGCTTTGACTTTTGCCCAAAAATCATATTCGGAGTTCGTTTGTTCATTAATATTAATATTAGAATATTTATTAATAATATTTTGACCATTAAATGCCTTCAGTAAGACCTGGGCTGAATCCGAATACTTAGTACATACTATTTCTCTTCAGTGTCTACTACTTGACCGTACTACACTTGACAGTGTAGTACGGTCTACAGCTATGCGTAGAACGCCTCTGAACGCTTCCGAACGCCGCCGAAACTCCACCGGATGTTTGGCGATGACGTATCTTCATACTGATGTGATGCAGCTATTGCCCAGATCCAAACAAATTTCTCCCCTGGGAGACACAATAAATTGACTTGACTTGATTTCCCCTCAGATGCCGGCAAAATTACCTTGATAAGTTACCTGTTTCCGTCTTGTCACAGTTGCTATTAAAAATGTCTCTTTTTACTTAATTACTTACTTTACTTTTTTTTTTTTAATGTCTCTTTTTTTCGCCGCTTTCTACAACGTTTCTAAGCCGCTGTTGGTGGTGTCGGGTCAGCCATCTCTTCTTCGTTCGTTACCAGACTCCGGTTGCATTGTGGGATAGCGTAGTGACCTACCGTTGTATACTGTGGCGGTAGTACGCATTCAGAAACGTTTTCCGTCCTACACAATGCGTACTGAGCATTCGGACGCGCTATATTTGTGGCGTACTACAAAATGCATACTATAAGTATGAGTATTCGGATTCAGCCCTGGATTGGGCTTTGCGATGTTTGTTTACCGGCGTTGCTATGGTTACCGGTCTTGCGTGTTCCAACGGTTTATTAGGTTTCTAATAAATCGCTGTCTAATCAATACTTCATTCACTGCCTCTTCCGTGGTCATTACAATATTATGAATAGACTGCGTCGGTTCTCCGACCTCTCTCCCTCTTGGCCTGCCCATAACAGGTTTGAATATTAAGGGCTGCCTAATATAATTATATTCGAATCACGAAGTTCGGTGTCAAAGCCCTAATGTACACTGCCCGTACATCTCAGCAGTTGAAAAAATATGCTATACATTTTTTACATAGGGTGTATTTAAAAGCAAATTTCCTAAATCATAGAATAAAGCAGGTTGGATGTTGCTTATATTTCAGACAATATGCAGAATCTTTTCAGTTGCGAATTTATATGATCGGCTAATTTTGCCAGCATGCCTCCCTAGCCTTATTATGTGCAACTGTGTTGCCCCTTTCTGATTCTTGAACTCCTCATATGAGTTCATTATGACTATCTGTTCCTCTTGAGTGAAATATACTGCTCTTTATCGATCCATTTTGTTAAGGTGAGTAAAATTACGCGATTAACGCCCATTTTACAGGAATGCGCATTGAACCTAAGCAAGAAAACCTCGCATGACAAATTCACTCGTACGTGAACTTCGTGGTACCATTTAAAGGGTAATTCCAGTGTAAAATGGATTTGGGATATGTTTTTGTATGATAACGAGTTGAAACGTTCGTTTTGGAGCACAAAAACCTCATATAGACGCTTTCTTCAGTTGGCTGTTATTAGCCGATTCTATCAATACGCTATAAACTTGGAACAATGGGGGCAGTGGTTATGGTAAAAACTAAATCGCTATTTTAAACCACTCAGAAGGCTAGAAGTAGCCCGACACTTCTTTGGTAGTATAATAATGGTCTTAACATATAAAACGAGGCATTGAGAACTTTGTAAGTGTACAGATTGTTTATTAAAAAGTACATTTTATACACACAATACCATCAGTAGATCACCCGTCGACGCCATTTTGTTTTCAAGACTCGATAAGTAGATTGACGAAAACAGAGATTGTGACATCGGTCAGCAACACGCAAGCTCTGTGTTCGCCAATCTACTCATCGAGTCTTAAAAACAAAATTGCGTCGACGGGTGCTCTACTGATGGTATTGTGTGTATAAAATGTCCTTTTCAATAAAAGATCTGTACACTTAAAGTTCTCAATGCCTCGTTTTATATGATAGCGATTTCGTTTTTACCATAACCACTGCCCCCTTCGTTCCAAGTTTATAGCGTTTTGATAGAATCAGCTAAAAACAGCCAACTAAAGAAAGCGTCTATATGCGGTTTTTGTGCTCCAAAATGAACGTTTCAACTCGTTATCATACAAAACATAGCCCAAATCCATTTGACACCGGAATTACCCTTTAACTTTGATCGCGAGGTACGTACTTGTCAATCTAGGTTTTCCCAAAAAAGTCTGCATGTTCAGCCCGCTTCGTAGTATACCCCACAGATCCTTTCACCTTCTTTTCTTTTGTACTTGTTTCGACCAATCATGTTGCTACACAGTAAAAAACTAATTTACTGTTAATGAGTTGAATTTAACTCTGTTCCAGATAATATGTGGTCCCACTCAAAATGAGTGTAAAACTTTTCAGAGTTAATGTATGTAACAATGGAATGTGTAAAAGTATTTAACACTGGTCAGTTCACACTGTTACGAGTATTATCTTGATAGAGTAAATTTTTTTTACGTTAAAATTACACTTTAATGTGTAATATATTATTATTTTTATTTCTCTACACAGTGTCATTTTTAATCTAGGTTATATGATGCAGTGTTACTGATTCACTATAACCTATCAAATGTAAACAAACACAAACATATGGTTACATGGTTCATTTATTATCAGTTCTTATCATCATTTCAACCCTTTAGATTAGAAACTAACATTAATAATAATAATAAATAATATATTCAATTTATATTGCGCTTTTCTCACACTCAAAGCGCTTTACATAGGGGCACAACAATAGATAAACAAGAAAAAAATTAGAGTTGATGGGGCTAGGGTTGGTGAGTGATATGGACAAGTTTTTGACCCGTTTCCGCTCTACTTCCTTAACTCCTCCCGTGTATGCTTTCCACTTCCGTTCTGGCGGGCTCAGGTTTATGTTGCTAGGTATCTCCGATATCGACGCAGAGACACAGTGTGAAAACGGATGGACAACGTATCGAGGAAAAGTGGTTCGGGAACTACGTGTGCAGTAGTTGGCTGTACCAACTCAAGGAAACGCCTGAACGAGTGGTTAAATAGAGAGTGTTTTGACCACAAACCAGCCACGAAGAGACAATGTTTATGTCCTCCGTTGTTTGAGTTTTTTCGCAAGCCTGATGCCGACTCGGAATCACGGGCCTGGCTGAAGGCATTGAATTAAAAAAATCCACCCTGCACCGTTTTTGTGTGTTCACATCATTTTGTGGACAAGAGACCAACTAAGAATAATCCCTTTCCAGAGTTGTGGTTGGGATACACACGCTTTACCCAGCCAAAGAGGAGCCGAGTCACCGGGCGGACCACTGCCTGCCCAAAGAAGCGTAGACTTCAATCTGATGGTAAGTTCAGCAACTTTAGCTATGAAACTGACAATACTGTTAACTGTGAAGAAGTTATCATACACTAACATTGCTACCGGTGTTTTGCTAAAACACCTGGCTGTTTTGAAGATGGGACAAACAATGTTCACCATAGCTAGGCTAATGTTCATAGACAGTAGAGCTTACATTACATCATTGCTTGTACGTACGTTGGGTTGTGTGTGTGTGTGTGTGTGTGTGTGTGTGTGTGTGTGTGTGTGTGTGTGTGTGTGTGTGTGTGTGTGTGTGTGTGTGTGTGTGTGTGTGTGTGTGTGTGTGTGTGTGTGTGTGAGAGTGTAATGTTGTAGTACAATTTATGCGACTGTGATGTTTTTAGCGAGAGGACTCTACTATGCCTGCATTAATTTTGCTCCATTTATGTGTTTTCTTCCCCTTTTTAGATGCTCCCGAAACGTGTCAGCCTGCCTGTGAGGCCGAGCCTGCCACACCAAAATTCCGAGATGCCCAGACCCAGTGGGAGGATCCGTCACTGACTGACCACACATACTTTTCAACAACACAGTCTGTTAAAGTAGACAAGGCCACACAGTGCGAGGATCCTACTGTGACTAGCACCACAGTCAGTGATGATTCTAGGTCTCGGCTGTATACAGGAGTGCGCATGGTTCAATTTTTCACCATGGTGACGGCGTTGTTGCCTTTCGCTAAGCCATCAATACCCTTCCTGTTGTTGACCAAATCCTGATGACCTTGATGAAGCTAAAACTAAATCTTATGTTAGGAGATATTTCTCACCGTTTCAATGTGTCTACATCCATAGCGGGCATTGTGATTAGTCACTGGATTGGCGTGATGGGTGAACAGTTCAAAGTCCTGATCCCCTGGCTTCCAAGAGAGACCATTCGTGCCACCATGCCCTTACCGTTTAAGAGGAACTACCCTCGAACCACCTGCATCATTGACTGTGCCGAAAGTGCCATGCAGAGAGCCACAAACCCAGATTCAAGGAGTGACACTTTCAGTCAGTATAAATCACGCAACACTGTGAAATATCTTGTCGCTGTGGCCCCTAATGGGCTAATCATGTTTATATCTGTCGCATATGCTGGCAGAAGCAGCGATAAGTTTATCACCATGGACAGTGGGTTTCTGGACTATCTAAGGGCTGGTGATGAGGTCATGGCGGACCGTGGGTTCACCATTCGAGACCTGCTTAATGAAAGAAAGGTCAGTTTGAACATCCCTGCATTCACCAACAGGCACAATCAGTTGACCAATGAGGAGATAACACGAACCAGGTGAGTAGCCAATGTCCGCATACATGTGGAAAGAGCAATCCAGAGACTGAAGGTCTTTAAGATTTTATCCCAGACCGTTCCCATCAGCATGGCACGTAAACTGGACAACATCTTGACCATCTGTGCTGGCCTAGTTAACCTAAGAAGTCCACTCATCAGAATGCCTCGTGAGGTTTAGAATCTTGCCTTGTGTCCCTGTGTGCATACTAGTATTGGTTAATATTGTAAATGATTGTTATAGTGATGTTATTGTGTGGGCTTGTTTTGTATTTCACTTTTTAATACATGTTATGATTAAATACATGATCTTTCTTGTTGAAGCCATTTGTTTCATTTCCTCAAAACAATTAATTCATCCAGTGTTATTAATGTATGAGTTTACTATGAACGAATTGTGTTTAAAGAAATTGTAACACTCTAAAGAAGATGGGGCACTCATGATCGTAGTTCAATGCAATAATGAAATGAAAATACATCAACCTTTATTTTCAACTTTGTATTATATTCAACATTAAATTCATCATTATATTACATTATGTAAACAACAGACATCTGCTGGCACCCTTGGGCACCTACATAAGGCAGTTTATTTTGGTTTTAAAATGCTGAGATATTTACTGCAGAACTGTAACCTTCCCTCGACAAAATAATCAACGATTTTTGGGAGCATGTGGGAAAAGTAGAATGTGCGCAGCCTTGTGATTTGCTCCTGAACAAAGCCTTGGTCATAGGGTACTTCTATTTCTAGGTGCTCAGTTTTGTTCCAGATGACCAACTTGGCGTGCTGAAGCCCTGTGCAGTGCATCCCAAGTTGAACCTGCATGTAGTAGCCTTTTTGACCATTGTAGGCAATATGGTATTCTACCCTATCACCATTTGCCACAGTTGTGATTTCACAGCTCTTTGTTGCCAAAAATTCTTTAATTGACTTGTTTCCCATCACAGGTGTTTTGATTTCTAAAAGAGTGTCTTTGTTTATCACTCCATCGGGTGATGCTGCAAGCCACGGTTCCTTTTTGCACACCACTAACCCTTTGGTTTCGATGCTGTTGCCCAGAGTTTCCAAATAGTCCCTTGCAAGTTCTTCCCCTTCCGCTCCTTGACGAGTTGCGGCATTGCCACGGAAGGATGGATGTAAGTGCTCTGACAAAAACCTCTCAGGCGCCGTGGTTAAGCGAATGGGCACCTTTTTAGCCGTGCTTGCTGTAATTCGCACTCTCCGTGCATCGTGCCAGACCTGTTCTTTGCTCTGTGCTTTTGTAACCTTCTCAATCTCCTCAAGCTGGGGTGTGGACATATAATAATAATAATAATAATAATCATTTTATTTAAAGGGCGCCTTTCAAGACACTCAAGGTCACCTTACAGAGCATAAAGTTATAAGACAGAGGTTAAACATGAAGAATTAATAACACTCAAAAGACGACTAAAGTGAAGGGGGGGACCTCACTAACCACCACCAATATGTAGCACCCACTTGGGTGATGCACGGCGACCAATCGACGCCCGAACGCTCACTACACACCAGCTTGAGGTGGAGAGTTAGGGATGAGGTGGAGAGTGAGGGAAAAGAACATTTAAACTATCGACAAATTCCCAGTAACAATCCGTCCAAGAAACATAGAAGACAGTGTGGGGAGACAGGACGGAGAGACTGTCAGGCGCTTGTTCACGGAGAATCATGCGGCCCGCATTATATAAGAAAGTTTCAAAGCTAAGACAAGAGGGAACGAGGGGGAAAAAAATTGTCAATACCCCAAACTATGCTCCTGTAAGGGGGGCACAGTGTAGGGATTAGCAAAAAAAAAACACCTCAACACATAAGCATCACATCAAAACATCACAAACGCATATGGGAGGGGGGAAGGGGCAGGGGAGGGGGGAGGGAGTCCAGTAGGCGGTGAGTCCAGGGGGGGTGTGTGTGTACTCAGTCTTGTGTGCGTGTGTGTGTGGGCTCAGGGACTCCATCTCCAATGGACCCAACAGTGTGTCTCCGATAGCTGGTGACGTGGGCCGTGGAGACGACCTCGAAGAGTTCCGACCAGAGATAAAGTTCACAGGAGGTGGGGGGAGGACTTTGTGGGGGGAAGGGTGGCAGGGCATCCGTCTGCATAACAACCAGGGAGAGGAGAGATATCAGCCTTCCAAGGCCAAAGTGGGGGAGCCGAATGAAGATAACGATTGCTTTGGGTCAGGCCGACTCTGCAATTTTTGCCAACCTTAGAGTCTCTCTGGTACTCTCTGTAGTCTTCCATTTCCAGAATCCAAAAACCAAAAAGCCAAAATAGCCGAAAAATTCGTGGTCCGTTTAAACCCGGTCCAACTTCACCACAGTCGGCCATCCGGCACAATCCAGCAATGTTGGATTGCAATCCAATAATGACGGGCAGCTTTCAAAAGCCGGATATGCTGCCATCACCTTACTAACTTTGAGATAGAACAGGAACCCGCAACCTCCGAACAGCAGGAATCCTGCTATCATCATCCCAATTATGTAGACGTCTTCAACATCCTCGACGGAAAGTATGGCGAGACACAGGGGCCTCCACTCCTTCCAGGAGTCCAGCATGTATCCCGCTGCGAACGTTCCGTCAGGGCAGGCGGGCTCTCCTTGGCCCTGTTTTCTCGTTGAGAAAATTTGATCAATAGCGTTGAGAGACCAGCCGATCAAATCCATAATTTAGGTTTCGGGTAGAATGCAGAGAAGAGGCAGCACAGAGACAGAGACAGAGACAGAGACAGAGACAAAGAGCAGGGGAGAGATAAGGGCCGGGAGCGGCAGAGGGAGCAGAGAGAGATGCGACCGCCTTCGTTGGAGGCAGAGTAAGAGATCAATCAATGTATTGATTGTAGAAGGTTCTGCATTTTACACAAGCCAGTGGTGTGTGGTGCTCATCATGGGTTAGGAGATGGAGGTGTGGGCATGGTATTGGATCGGTGATGTTGGAGGTATCAGCATTAAGGCAGAGTTGTAGGAGGCGATTCCCAGGGCAATTGAAAAGTTCTGCCATTGGTGAGGCAAGTGCGTTCTTCCTCCACTCTCCATGATTTCCAAAGAGTCTCACCTCCTGTGCTGGTTCTGGAGTGGTAGAGGATGGCTGTGCAGTTGATGGCAGCTGGTAGAGGTCCTTCCTATTGTGTCGTTTGAAGCATACATTCTTCATCTTCCTCTGACCAGCATTTCTTTTAGACCCAGCATTCCACTGGTTCTGTCCGTCTGTGCAGGCAAGCCCGGTTTTCCCCTGTCTCACAGCATTTTCTACCTAGAAAGATATATATTAAAAACAGTGCATTGATATTATAATAATGAGTTCACTGCAAACATGCCATATGATATAGTTTGCACTGGGATTTCAGTAATAGAAAATGTGTTATTATTATGATCTTGGTACACACACACACACACACACACACACACACACACACACACACACACACACACACACACACACACACACACACACACACACACACACACACACACACACTTGCACACTCTAACCTCTATGATGTAGTTCGGATACTGAAAATAAAAAAGACATATAGGCCTAGAGTACAATGGTCAAATAATGAGTTACCTTCCACAGGATCGCAGCTGCATGGGAACAAGATCTCCCTGGTCCAGCGACACACGTGCATCCCGCCGTTTTGACTTCTCCAGCTTCAGTTACCAGCACCCAAGCATTATGCCACGTGCTATTCAAACATTGACTAGGCTCTACATTTGCTTTCAAATAAACAAAACGATCATGTTTGTATGACATGACACAACCGACTTTGTCGCTATGCAAATATTGATAAGCCTCGGAGGCTTTCAGACTGTCCATCGCTTTCCCATCCGTTGCTATGGAGTCCACGAAATAGGCGCAAATCTTGCTGTACGTTATGTTGGGCCACGTCGCCATGTTATCCACCCAGTTCTGCACTGAATTCGGGTGGGGGATAGTAATGCCATCTCCAGTAAGATCATTTAAACTGTGTTGCCATTGTATGGACATTATTAGCTTACGATATCGATCTGACAGTGGGCTGTCAAAGCGTCTGTTTACATTGGCAACCGCCGCGCAAACCACTTCCGGCGGAAATGAAATGCATTTGTGGAGGGTAATGGCGCCGCCCAGGGTTCGACGCGTAAACTTGCCTATAGGGGTAGGCAGAGGAGAAGAGATGAGTCTTGAGACGGGACTGGAAGATGGTGAGGGATGCTGTGGAGTTTTGATGTGTGGGTGGAGAGGAGACCAGATGAGGAGGATCTGAGGGCCCGGGGGGGTTGGTAGAGGGAGAGAAGGTCAAAGAGATATGGGGGGGCCAAAGGGTGGTGGGCTTTGTAGGTGAGGACCAGGAGTTTGTAATGGATCCGGTGTGAGATGGGGAGCCAGTGGAGATTCTTGAGGACTGGGCTGACGTGGTGCCACGCTTTAGTGTGAGTGAGGAGACGGGCTGCTGCATTCTGGACCAGTTGGAGTCTGTTGATGGAGGTGGTGGAGATGCCGGCGAGGAGTGAATTGCAATAATCAAGGCGGGAGGAGATGAAGGCATGGATGAGTCTTTCTGCAGCGTGGGGTGTGAGGGAGGATCTGATCTTTGCAATATTACGGAGGTGATAGAAGGAGGTTTTGACAGTGTGGCGGATGTGGGGTTCAAGGGAGAGGGTGGAATCAAAGATTACGCCAAGGTTGCAGGCCTGGGGGAGAGGGAGACCATGGTGCCGTCAGTAGTGAGTGTGGGGGGGTTTGCAAGTTTACTGAGGGTGGATTTGGAGCCAATGAGTTCAGTTTTGTTGCTGTTAAGTTTCAGGAAGTTATTTTGCATCCAGAGGGTGAGTGAAGACAGGCAGGATTCAATGTGGGAGAGGGGGGGATTGTGGGGGGATTTGGTGCTGATGTAAATCTGGGTGTCGTCGGCATAGCAATGGAAGTCCATGGAGAAATGGCGGAGTAACTGACCAAGGGGGAGGAGGTAAATGATGAAGAGGAGGGGGCCAAGTACAGAACCTTGGGGAACGCCTTGTGTGACGTGGCTGTGGCAGATGTGTGGTTGTGGAGGGAGATGAAGTAAGATCTGTCGGAGAGGTAGGAGTGAAGCCAGCTGAGTGCAGTTCCTTCGATTCCGAGGTTGCTGAGTCTGGTGAGCAGGATGGTGTGATTTACGGTATCGAAGGCTGCACTCAGGTCAAGGAGGATGAGGAAGTTGAGGGAACCAGAGTCTGCAGAGGTGAGGAGGTCATTGAGGACTTTGAGGAGAGCAGTTTCTGTGCTGTGGAGGGAGCGGAAGCCAGATTGGAGGGGTTCGAAAAGGTTATTGGCGTGGAGATGGGATTGTGTGCGTGTGGGTTGGATGCATTCATGGGTTTTGGAGAGGTAAGGGAGGTTGGAGATTGGGCGGTAGTTACTGAGAGAGGAGGGGTCAAGACCAGGTTTCTTGAGGGTGAGGGTGACAGCAGCAGGTTTGAAGGCAGAGGGGACAGTTCCATGGCACAGTGAGGAGTTGAAGAGCTTAGTGAGGTAAGGGCAGAGAACGGGGAGGCAGGACTTGAGCAGGGGAGTGGGGAGGGGGTCAAGGGAGCAGGTAGTAGGTTTTGAGGAGCCTATAAGTTTGGATAGTGCAGGAGGGGTAACCAGGTCAAAGTGGGTGAGACGGCAATGGGGAGGAGGTGTATGGAGGTCCAGAGAGATGGGTAGGGGAGGGCCCATTGAGTGTGCAGGGGGGTTATGTACACGGAAGAGTTAATGGTTGATTGCAGTGATTCTGTCGGCGAAGAACTGGAAGAATGAGTTGCAGAGATCTGGGAAGGGGTGCTGGTCCGAGGTTTGAGGAGGTTGCTCACAGTGGAGAAGAGGGTTCTGGGGTTTTGACAGGGCTCAGAAAAGATGGCGGAGAGGTAGGCAGACTTGGCGGCGATGAGGGCGTCTTTGTAGGCAGTGGGGTGGAGTTTGTAAGGCTTGGTGGTAGACTGTGAGTGCGTTTTTTTTTTTTATTACCAAACCTCATGAATAACGTTTGCAAAGCGCAATGCTTTAATGCTCACCATAGATAGCAATAAGGGACAACAAAGAGAGCCGTGTCATTAACTCCATATGACATTTGTATATCAAAAGGTCTAGGATACTGCATGTTGTTGACATTAAACACAACATAATCTTTCTTGGTCGTGGTCACTTCATACGCATGGAAATGTTCTTGAAAAGTAACTGTACATAAAGGCAAAGTGAGGAACAACAGTTCCTCATGTATTATAAGAACTGAATCGATCTGGTAAAACAGAGGCATTGCATTTTTAACTTTGCCACAAATAACCAGACCTGGGCGGTAAACAAAGCCATTGTGTTTAGCCCAATTCACCTTCAGAACTTGAACCCTATTGGGCACTTCCATTGATATGGCAAGTACAGAACCTCCTTTTACGATAATAGTGTAGCCCTCTCACTCAATTCTGTTTTGACTAAATTCCTTTCATTGAATGTCCATTTAACATATAAAAGTTACTGCATGGGTTGTGAAATGGTGAGAGCTACGAAATGTATTTTCTGGATGGTGTACAGTACACTAAACACAATTTAAGGATGACTCTGGCTAAGATGCCAAGAGGCCTGGTTAGTTTATGAATATAACTATACTGGTAAAGTGCATTCATTTCCCATGCAATGTATTTCACCTGTAACTATAGCCCTTATTCAAGATGAAACAATACAATCAACATGAAAAAAACATTGGAAAGACAAGATTTGAGAGCAATATTAGACCGTTTTATTTCTAAACAATATAACTCAGCTCTCTTTTTCCCTTTCTTTTAGATTGACTCATGAACACATGAAAAACACAACTTATAACCCTAAATACTAATACCCCAGGGTTTTTGAAAGGTTCAGTTACTGGTACCAGTATTGGCGAGCTTGTTGGAGCTCATACAGCTCATCCAACACCAACTCCTCGGCAGCAGCACGTGGCTAAGTCCGTCCTTGTCCTGGCCTCTCCGGTACACGCAGTTGGTTATGGTAACCGCTAGCAAAACAGTCCCGTCCTGGTGGTCGGCTTGCGTCAGCCCCTTAGCAAAAAGCTGCACTTCTAAAGCACGCTCGTTTACACTTTTAACAAAATAAACAAACACTCACGCAAACGCCCGGTTGCAAACGGTAAATAGTATAACTGTTCTTCAAGTTCACTTGAAGCTTTCTCCGACATGACATAGTCTCTTCAGCTTCTTCTCACAGCTTATTTTCTTCCATTCTCTGACTTTTTTGTTATACCACGCCCCTCCGACATTCCGAAAGGTTAGGCCACGTTTATACGTAGCAGGGTACATCGTTTTCAAAAAAGTTGTCGTTGACATCAAAACGCATAAATACGCTGTCGAGCGCCATTATAACTATGCCAAACCTATGGGCCATGCAAGCCAATCAGTATCCTCAGAATCAACAACAACAAATACCACGAGCGTCTTCCTGTAACAAACAAACTGCAAACATAGGGCGCTCATATGACGTTAAGCATTTCCTGGCGCATAATGTGACGCTTCAGAACCTAAAATCCTGTTTCTCCCCGTTGACACGACAACACATAACCAGCGTTTTCAGAAATCTCCACTTTGGCCGGAGTTTTTAGAAATGATAAACTCCGGCCAGGGTTTAGATTTCTGAAAATGCCGGCGATGGTATGGTGTGTATACATTTTTATTTTTAATAAACAATCTGTACGCTTACGAAGTTCTCAATGCCTCGTTTTATATGATTATACTACCAAAGAATTGTCAGGCTACTTTTAGCCTTTTTTAGGGCAGACACCAAATGACGTAACCTGACGTAACGAACGAATCAAATAAACAAATCGTTATTGTGAACTGAACTGAAAGAACTAGTTCCCGGAAAAGAATCATTTTGCCCATCCCTAGGAATTACCCTTTAATGGCCATGTATGCTCACATACAGGGAATTTGACATCGGTTGGTGTTCACTCTCTCAGACGGGTAGACATATACAATATAGAAAGTATACAATATAGACACTAAGCAAACATAAGTAAACAAGCACACACATACACACCGCATACACACACACGCACATGCGCACGAACATACATGGAAACACACACGTCACAAACACACACACACACCCACACAAACCCACACACGCGCACACACCGCACGTAAAGACAAATGCAGCGCCACATACACGGAAGCGCAAACACACGCACGCACACACACACGCACACACCATACATCAAGACAAAGGCAGCGACACACTCGCAGAGCTAAAGGTACGGCCACACCAACCGCGTTAAGGCCTCCACACACCGGCGCCGCAGCGTCGCGTCAAAAACTCTGCCCCCATTATTCCGGGTGTACTAGCACACACCGGCGCCGACTAGCCGCGCGGCAGCGTTCCGCGCCGCGCCGCCCAACTACTCTTCGAGACAATGGGTGTGTTCGAAACCGCGTACTTGCTTACTACTCGTACTAACTATGACGTCAAATTGAGTAAGCGAGAACTTAGTAAGCGAGTTTAGGTAAGCGAGTAGTATCCGAATGTCTTCTACTTCCGGAAAGATTTTGAGTAAGCATCGCTAGCTTACTAGACGTACTCAACTGCCCCAGAATGCACTGCGTCTATTCAAAAGAACAGTGGAAGCAATGGCGCTAAACGGGGAGCCGCAGCAGCAGTGCTTTTAATAATTGTTTAATAATTGTTTTAACATATCACCGCAAATCCTTAGGTTGAAGGTGTACTGTGACGTTAAACGTGACGTTTATATATTTATTTATAACATTTATTAACGGCGCCCGGCCGGTAGGTTATTGACACGTCATTTGATTCACGTCATCTGAGGTGGTTAAGTAAGGACGGTCTTCTGAACGTCGATTACTCAAATGGAGTACTCAATTATTATTTAAGGATTCGAGAAGTAAGCCAAATATTTAGTAGGTAGTAAGCAGTAAGCAAGTAGGCGGTTTCGAACACACCCAATGTTCTATTCCCGAGCGTCGCCGCCCCTGAAAAAGCGCTTTGTAAAAGCTGGTTTGTACATCCCGGGTCCCGTAGGCACCTCCATATCTACCCCTCACCACTGGATGTTGCCCTCTTTCGTTTGTGATAAACAATTACGAGAATGGACGATGAGAGACTGGTCGTCGAGGTGGAAAAATATGTCGAATTGTATGACCAAAGTTCCCGTCGTTACAAAGACAACTCCAAAAAGGTCATTGCCTGGCGAGCCATAGCTCTGGAGATTGGATCTTCAGGTGAGAAATCAACAATGGTGGACTAAGTACCCAAACCATTAACCATAATGGGAAATAGACGAAATCAAGTCACATATAATCACACCATGTAGGTAGAAACCAGATTACTTGTAATATATATTTTTTTATTTAAGGCAAGGCAACTTCATTCATATAGCACTTTTAATACATGAAGCAGACTCAAAGTGCTTCACATAGAAACATTCTCATACAATAAAATAGATCAGTAAAAGGAAACACAGGCAAAGCTCAAAAATGCATTGTCATGTATTAACTGTCTCTCTGGTATCAGATCATGTATTAACTGTCTCTCTGGATTTAGGGAAAAATAACATTAAGTGTCTCGAGCACTCAAATAAAATACACTGGCTACTGAATCCAGCACAGCAATAACATCACTGTATTTATCCCGAGGAATAAAAAAAAAGTATATATATGCAAAAGAGTATACCAGAGAGGGATAATAACTAGTTTATAGGTCATCATATAGGCTGCACCATATGGTTCTGCCATTGCACACTTAGTAGCAAATTGAAATATTGGCGTGCCTCTCAGGATCTGCACGGAGCTCCTGGACCAGATTGTGGCATACCCCCTGTTCTTGTCTCCGTTCATTGATGGGGTGCACCCAAACCCTTCGTCTTCTCCTTGCTCCTTGCAGGAGAAGAAGGGCAGCCCCCCTCTGTCTGGCAACAGTTATTTGTTCTGTTGAAATAAAAAAAACTCAATAAAATGTAAAAGAGCTTGCTCAATTAAAATGGATAACTACTGGCTGCATGCATGTAAATGTGTGGCTATGTTAAGGATAGATAGATGGATAGATAGATAGATACTGTATTGGTCCCAATGGGGATCAATAAAGCCATCCAGGAGCTCAATACAATAAATACACACAATAACAATTGGCCTTAAAAGGTGACTGCACTATATACTAAAAAGGCTTAATAGAAGGTCCTGCAGTTATTGAGATTGTTGATGCAGTAGATGAATAATTGCAAAATATAAAATAAATAAGAAATGACAGTAAATAAAACGATAAAGTGCCCTACAAACTAAGTTGATCTGATGCTTGAAAACATACTTTCACTGCGCAGATTAGCCTACATTTTTCCAATTATTCAGCCAAAAAGATGGAAAATAAATAAACTAGGCTACAATAGGCTACTCACCCATTGCGTTTCGTGTCTTTGCTGCGGTTGATTGACAGGTGACTTCCTGATTTTATACTGCAGCGCGGCCGTCGCGCCGCCTCCTGTTGGTGCTAGGGGCGTGCTTTTGACGCGCGTAAAATACGCTGCGCTGCGGCGCCGGTGTGTGGAGGCCTTTACCCGCGTACGACGCGTATAAAATCGGGAATTTTTCCATAGGGAACCATTGGTTTACGCGTGTATGAGCTGCGTAGATGCGTTACATGCGCTAAAGCAACATTTTAGCCGCGTTAGCTGCGTATATATACGCACCTACGCGCCTACGCGCGGAGTTCAAAAAATTAAACTTTTTATGGTGCGGCCACACCAACCGCGTTGGATAACGCGAGTAACGCGCCTAACCTGACGCTTGACCAGTGTGTGGTGGTTCAACGCTTCCAACGCGTCAACGCGCCAACGCAGCTAGATGAGTCCATGTCCATGCAAGTGAACGGAGCGTTCCCTCTTCGTCATAACTATCAAACCAAACATCCTTCACATTCACTGAGCGAACATTATGAAAGTAAAATGCACATTTCTCGCTAAAAATGTTTCCATAAACGCATTTAATGGCGTAACTATGTAACTATTTCCACCCAGAATAAAGAAAGATGTCGGCCGTGGCTGCGCTGGAGTCCGAGGTAGGAAACCCAAACGCCGCCGTGTTTGGGTGCATGATAGAGTTTAGATCGGGTTAGATTAAATAATCTCGGATATAAATAACAATAATCTGGTTAAATAACTTCACATGGTGTGTCTGGTGTGTTTCCAGCATTCGTAGTGTTGATCAGCAGATATATAGTCCGCCAAGACGTTGAGGTTGCTAAGCATCCAGAGACTCTGTCCATGCAAGTGAACGGAGCGTTCCCTCTTCGTCATAACTATCAAACCAAACATCCTTCACATTCACCGAGCGAACATTATGAAAGTAAAATGCACATTTCTCGCTAGAAATGTTTCCATAAACGCATTTAATGACGTAACTACGTTACTATTTCCACCCAGAATAAAGGGTAACACTTTACTTGAAGGTACCGTCATAAGAGTGACATGACATTGTCTGTCATTACCATATCAGGAAGGATGAACTGACTGTAATGACATCATTATGACAATGTAATGACAAAATTCTTTGACCTAAAGTAAAGTGGTAGCATTTTGATCTGTCATTAACATATCATGAAGGATAAACTGACTGTCATGACATCATTATGACAATGTAATGAAGAAATTCTTTGACCTAAAGTAAAGTGGTAGCATTTTGATCTGTCATTAACATATCATGAAGGATAAACTGACTGTTATGACATCATTATGACAAAGTTTTTATTATCATTATCATTAACATTGACAATTTTATTTTCTCAAACATATGAACTGGTTGTCACAACATCATACACGTTATAATTTGCTTAGAAACAGGACCTCTTCTGCCCAACACCCACCCACTCAGGAACTAAACAATACCATAATATTCATAACATGCATGCTCATGCATAATGACATTCAATAAAGAACAGACAGTAACTATTTATGAAAAATAAAAATAAAATGGAAGAAACATGTCTGTCATGACTGACTGTCAAAAGTGATTACTTTTGTGCTTTCTTTATGTCATGCACCAGTCGACCCAAAACGCCACCGTGATGTCGAATCGCCAGCCAGTAATACCACTCAATCATCTGTAGGTGTATTTTGAGTGATTCTTTTGTTCTATTACCTCTCAGGCGCCATATTTGTTGTTTGTATATCTGCCATGCCCGCTCTATGTGCTGGGTATGGGCTCCAGTTTGTGGGTTCACAAAATTCTGCTTATGGCAAACACTAAATTGTTTGTACCCATACTGGGCAAGGCGGTCCTTGTAAGCGCGCCACTCATCAGAGACAATGTTGGCATTCCTCCTGACATGCCTTCGGATTTGGCGCAAGAGGGTTGTCCCGCGGCGGTTCCTCACTAGTTTCAGGATGGGTGTCCTAGATTCCTCCTCCACTTCCAACATCCCAAAGACCCAGGTGTGAGAACGCCTCCAAGTGTAGCCGCAACGGCCACGATGATACTACAAACAAAAAAACAAAACAAATACAATGTGACATAATGTTCTTTGTTGTTTTGACTATGTGGTTATGTAACCCTCATGCTCCTTTAAGAAATACTAATGCAAAACATTGCAATTTGATCTGACATCAGATGTGACGGTACAATCAATATAGATATAATGTATGTGCTGATTAAGATCGTTGCATTGAATAGTGGTTGTTGTGATTATTTATTCCATTAGAACGGGCCTGAACTGAAGCTGTGGAAACCTACTTAATATGTGACACTTCCCCCTCCTGCGCCGCCACTCCCATCTCGGCGCGCCTTGATCTACCAAACTAGGGTCCATTGTATCGAAAGTATCGTCCCATGTGATTTCATTTAGGATGGTAATCTTTTGCACCAAAATGGAAAAGGAAAGTAGGATGGGGTGGGTTGTGAACAAACACACTATCTACTGTACCTTTCGTTTGTGAGCAAATTTGCTTTCATCAATCGCAACAAATCGATGGCGACCTCCAATCCTCATCCCTCTCTTCCTGAGGCGTTTGACGGCAGCCACGCAAACCTGTGAAAACAGAAGTAAAAAATCAATATACTACAACGTAATTGAAAAATCTTTTCCAAATATGTTAAATTGAAGTAGTACTTATGAATGGAGTTCTATGTGTATTATACGTAATTCTTTTTTTTTTATGTATCAGCTATCAGCCACTGAATAAGTAAAATATAGTATTAATTCTGTACTGTAAGTCTTGTGGTCTCTGACTTGTTTGAATCAATATTGCATCATTCACCAACCTCCCTGAGTTTTTGGGTCATTCTGGACAATGTCCTTGAGCTTGCTGCTATACCATCACAGATCATGTCCAGTTGTTTCAACCGCAAACCTTCTGCAAACCTTAAGAAAAGTAAATTATATTGAAGACATACTGTGAACTAATACATAGGTAATTAAGTAATATACACATGGGGCTGGAACAGGGAGCACATCCCAAAATGTTCAATCTTTCTTGACATTCAAATTCAGCATGGTTGAAATTTGAAAATGAAGTTGGTTTAGTTGGAAATTAAGGTGCACTACGGACTCTTCTGGCCCGCAGCCTAATTGCTAAAGCAGATATTTGAGTTTTTAGTTACAGTATACTATTCCTCTCAGGAAGAGCAAAGCATTTAGAATATACTTGGTAGTTTGAAAATTCAGACAGAAAATCAGCAACAAGATTTAATAAAAATTCTGTACATTTTTCCCTTCTTCCACCTTAGCAAATATCACTCCTCATTATTTAGCCTATGAAAATGACAGCTAGCCTAGGCCTATATCAAAACAAAAAACGGAAGAATTTTAAATACATTTCTAAAGTAATTTGCCTAAAACTATTCACAAAAAAGTCTTCATTCCATCAAAACATGAAAGTTCCTAGGGATATCTTTTAACCAGGGTGACTTTTATTTTTTTACATGCATTAACACAGAATGAGATAACAGAGTCAGAGCGCACATATTAATTTCGTGCCTACCTGTGTATGAATTCGAGCCATTTTGCCAAAGGAATGTGGGATTTTGAGAATATTGTTCCATGTCGTACTGACAGCAGGTGGTTTTTATGACGATTACAGACCCTAAAGAAGGAAAAAATTATCACCAATTATAGTCTTGACTAGTCAGTAACGTTACTGATTATGATATTTGAATAGAGCCCATCTTACCTGTGAAATCCATCGCTGCATCTAGATTTCTTCAGATGCATCTTGCCATTGCATCTTGCGCAGGTTATATTGCTTTTCAATAGTCCCCATTTACACATCCATTTCACAGCTTTTCTTTTGTTTTCTGTAGTGTCGGGGCGCCGACTGTTTCTCAAAAGTCCTAGTAATAATCTTGTCATCGTGCTTTACTGCCTCGATGTCTCCTTTCTACCCACAGCACAGAATAGCGCTTAAAATTAGGCGGCAATCTTGAATTTACCGTAATTACACCAATACTGTCGCAAAAAAATAATATATATATATCACTTGTTGAAGAAATTGTACGAAGAAAAGTGACACGATAACAAGCCATGCATCATTTGAATAATTTCCTCTTTTGCTTCTCTTATCTGGATGCATAGTTTGTTTTAAAGTTGTACATGAATGCGTTAAGTCTTCAGTGCACTGCACTGCAGGTATTGGTCTATTACCTGCTTTACGGTAACAGGCACTACCCACACAGCAAAAGGACTCCGCGGAGGTTGCGGCTTCCGGAACGGACCCGCGAAACGGACCCGTATCGGAGTTCACTTGCACTCAGGGACGGATCCGCTACGAAGGCGGATCGCGGATCCGCAGTGGCTCCGCGCCGCATCCGCTCCGGATCCGCGATTAAAACCTTACCTCCGTGGCGGGTCCGTTTGGGACCCGCTGGGGGTCCGTTGGGGGTCCGTTTGGGACCCGCAAATGTATACAGACATCCGCCGCGGAACCGCAACGGACTCATAAAGATCCTGGCTCATCTGGCCCGGGTCCGTTTGGGACCCGTTTATCTTATTTTCAAAATCCCTTCTGTTCTTGCTGTAGGATAAAATAGGATAAACTAAACTATAGGATAAACTAAACTATAGGATAAAACTCAAAACTATCATTCCTAGCCTAGGCTACAGCAATATAGGCCTAGGCATACGTTTAAATATGCATTGCCTTGTATGTTTTACCTAACAATATTGTCAATAGGCATAACAATAACAGAAAAGCTTCAAGTCAAGACATCAATTTACCGCACAAAAGTAATCACTACTCAATAGAAAAATAGAAAATTGACATTTAAATTTATGGAAAATCATAGGTTATAGCCTATTCTGTTTTTGTTAAGTAGTCTACGTTTGCTAGGCTACTTTACATTCATTTTGTGGACCTAATTTAGTGCTTTATACACTGGAAAAAGGTTTTTAAGCCGTACTTCATCTGATTATTATTTTGTAATTCAATTCAAATAAACATTTTTTGTTTTATTTTGAAAATAACTTTTTTTTTATTTCAAAATACTGTGAAATATAGATATTTTTAATTAGGAGCTCAATTAAGAAATATCCATTTTGACAAATGTAAAATTTTAAGGTTGTGTATTCAACTGATTAATAATTTTGTCATTCAATCCAAATAAACATTTTTGGTTTTCTTCCTAAAACAGTTATATTTGATTAGGAGCTCAATTTAGAAATATTTGTTTAGACAAATGTACAATTTCAAGGTTACGTACAAGCCTGCGCATGCGCATTAAATACAAAGACGCTTACGACTACTGGACCAAACCGCAGTGTTGCCAACTTAGCGATTTTGACGCTATATTTAGCTACTTTTCAGACCCCTTTGGCAACTTTTTTTCAAAACAGCGACAAGCGACAAATCTAGCTCCCCTTTCAGCTGCTATTGGTGACTTTTGGCGACTTTTTGAGGTGAAAGCACTATCGCTATTACCTCTTCACAACGAGCACCGGTTGCCTGCGCGGCCCCTCCCCCGTCTCAACGCACTTACAGGCAGCTCAGTCATAGATATATATAGAACACTAGATACGCCACGCCCCTCTCAGCCGCGGCACACGGAGCCGCCATCTTGTGTGGGTCTTGAGTAGGTATTCTCAGACTGTCAGACAGCCATAGATATATATGTTCACAGCTCATTTCTCAAAAAAAAACAATGCCAGTTCATTGTGCTGCTTTCAAGTGTGTACACCGTCGTACAGTACAAACCAGATCAGAGGAAATCACTTTATAATTATATATAGTTATATATAACTATATATGAGAGTTATAAGCTAAATGGATAAGATATTTACTTTTTGAGAAATAAAATGTTCATCTTAGTCCAGCAGAAACATTTCTGATAGTAGATATAATCAGTGGCAAGTTAAATGTCATGTGTTAAAAAGTGTGTTTCTTGTATAACATAGAGGAAAAAAAAAATCTTACTACCACTTAAAATCAAACATGGAATATCAACTATGATGTTTTTAGTGTCATCCACTGAGCCATCACCGCTCAAATTTGCTACATCTTTGTATGAATTTTCCATATGGTGTAATGCACTAGACAGCGGGTTGACCCATTCAAGATGGCCGCCGCGGTGGCCGTCAGCCGACCGGAGCTCAACATTGCCGTGACGTATCTAGTGTTCTATATATATCTATGAGCTCAGTCCTCATGGTAAAAATCAAACTCAGGAACCGGATGTCCTTGCAGACCTTAAACTCCATCCTATACATCCGATATGGATTAAAGCTGTCAGGTGATGCTTGCTTTGAGCACCAGCTGCCTGATCATGTTTTGAAGCTTTTTGGAACATCGGCTGCTTATTCATTCAAGGTAGCACCTACAGCTGAACCTGCAGTAGAGAGCCTTGACCAGAGTGACGATGACTCATGGTTCTGTGAGCTAGCACAGCCTGTCTGTGTCTGGAGGGAGGTCTGGAGTAGGCCTAACTCTGCCATTTAGATTTTTAATATATATTGTATACAAAAATATGTTATGTTTAAAAATTTTCATGTTTAAATGAGAAACAATTGTTTGATAAAATTTTAATCTTTTTGATTGGATAAAACAAATTATTTCTGATAGATATTTCTTAAATGAGAAACAATTGTTTGATTCGATTTTTATCTTTTAAATTGGATAAAACAAATTATATTGGATGCATATTATGACTTAAATGAGAAAAAAATGTTTGATTCAATTTTAATCTTTTCGATTGGATAAAAGAAATTATTTCTGATAGATATTTCTTAAATGAGAAACAATTGTTGGAGTGAATCAATATTTTTTTGTTTAGGATTTAACATACGATTTAAATGTATTAACTTCATTCAAAGAATAGAATTATACTTGGTGCCAAGTTGTATTATTTTGTTTTTATGAACACAGGAAATATTGTTTGAGGCAAGCTATATATTTGTCATTGGCTCAAGTTATGTAATATAGATGTGAACCATTACCCTAGATTTTTTTAATTGGTTCAACAGAAGGCTTTTTCCAGTGTAGGCATAGGTCAGTGCAGACATAAAATATGTTATCTATTAGGCTACAACATGAAATGCTGCGCTATATAAAGCTAAAATATCAGAAAATGAATAACTGGTGAACGACAAGAAGTTCAATCAAAAGATTGTTTAATTGTTATTCGGGTGGAGGAGTGGATGGAGGAGGGACACGTCTCCTCGCCGCCCGATCCGCCGCCAGGTTGAACCACCTGATGGCGTGTTTGGTGACCTCCGCGTCCGTGGCTGACCGTGTCACCACGTTTTTCCTCACAGCACCTGTAATCAAACAGACAGATTTTATGTAATAGGTTTTTACTAACTTTAAGAAGAATGCACACATTTGGTGAACTACAGGGTGCGTTAATGGCAACTGTTAGGCATGCAAACATGCAAAGTGCTTCGATAAACCGAGTATTTTGTTTTGGGCCTACTGTAGCAGCAAGGAGAAGACTACTGGAGCAAGCACCTTGAAACATTTCGAAAACGAAGCAAAAAACGGCAAATAGAACCAGCTGAAGAACCGCAGCCGGTATTATTTGATAATTTAAAACTGTATAAGACGAGCCCTAATGTAGAGGATGATCCTTAGCCCCCGCCCCCATGCGTCTTTTGGTAATTTGCCTAAAATCCAAAGTATTTCTAAACAGCACTCCTGCCGTTTTCCTTCTCTACTTAAACTGCACTTGACATGCTAGCTCTGTTGGCTAACCTTTAGCTAACACACAGCATGAGACTAGTAATTACTGCCAGAGACCGGAGTGAGGGGAGGCGGGGTTATGTTGGCTCTGTCCGAGAGAAGAGAGCGAGAAAGCGCAGCTGGTATTTGTGTATCGATACGGCAGAGAATTATTATTGAAATCTATCGCAACCACCAGGCAGCCAATACGTTTGCGTGCGTTTACTTCGATAACATCCCAGATAGCAAAAGTGTTTTGGGCCAAAACTGGCATGCCATTTTGGTAAAGCTTTGGAATGATGTACGGCCCAAATTTGGGCCAAATTAGGCGTGCCAAAAGAAAAACAAAAGGAGGCCAAAACCCAGCCAAAACTAATTTTGGAACACCAAAATGTAGCCAGAAGTATCCCAAAGAGTGGCCAAAATCCCCAGAACCTTGCCAAAAAGGAGCCACAACTGACCCAAAGTGATCCCTAACTGACCCAAAGTGATCCCATAACTGACCCAAAGTGATCCCATAACTGACCCAAAGTGATCCCATAACTGACCCAAATTGATCCCATAACTGACCCAAAGTTATCCCATAACTGACCCAAATTCATCCCATAACTGACCCAAATTGATCCCATAACTGACCCAAAGTGATCCCATAACTGACCCAAAGTGATCCCATAACTGACCCAAAACTCATAAGTTACATTGTTAATTTATGTTCTATGTGTATAATGCACAAATAATGAAACAAAATATTTTAAAGTAGTACATTTTTATTAGTTTTAATCCAAAACAGTTTGCTCGTGGTTTGGAGCCGGCTGGCGTTTTTTCCTCCCTCCCTCCCGATCCCCAGCCCAGTAAAACCATCTCTTAATGGCATCCCCAATCTGCACATCTGTTGCGGTTGAGCAGGATGGATTGCGCCTCACTGCATCTGAAATTGAAGACATACACAAAGAATGTTTGTGTTTGTGATTTTAACAGATATAACTGGATTTAAACAGCAATACTGTAATGCATGCTACAATCTTCTTCCCTATGCAAAGTTCCAACTGTAAGCATTGCCAATAGATCTCATCAGGTGGGAGATAGGTGCATGCTCTGAGGCTGTGGCTAACCCTGTGTGTTGTCTCCCAGAAACATTTCAAAGGTGCTTTGAGCTCAGTTCAGACTGATGGTTTCAGCCTGATAGAATCCGCATAGGTGCAGGAGTCTTTGGAGAAGAGTTATCAGAGACTAGAACAGGATGCTTTTGATAAACAGTGATGAACAGTTAAAATGCTTACCCATCACTACTGCCTTCAGGTGTAGATTTTCAAATGAAATCTTTCCATTCATCCCCCGCCATGAGATGTTCTTGGCGAGGTCATTTTTGATGGCCTGTTTCAAAATGCGCCACACAGTATCTTTGGCATCAGCTCCCCCTGCCAATCCAAGAGTGATAACCTATACAAATAAAAAACAAGAACCAGTAGCATTATTTATCCAAAAGAAAAGTAGCCTACCATTATTTGTATAAATCATTCAGCATTACCCTTAATTATACCACGGTCTGGGGGAATACTCGATTCTGATTTGCTGTAGGGTGTGCATTAACTCCTGATATACGGACACCTGATAAGTAGTTCCGTCAAATTGTCTGTTCACAGTTCTCAATTAATGCGCTAGCTGGCGATCGTATCAGCCTGTCTTTATAACGAGAGTTAAAACGAATTGTGAAAAATGAAGTAAACTGTAACACAACACGGTATATGCTTTAGACCCTAGAGTATTACGTTAGCTCTCTGGCTTATAGCTGAGCGGACTAGAATACCTCCGGTTGCCAAGTCGTAGCTAAGGTCGGTCCTATTTACTGGAGGAGTGAACAACGTTTCCGTTGCTTAAGAACCTTACGGGAGGATAATCCTGTTCCAGGTATTAGTCAACCCCTCAGGCGTTACCAGGGAAACAAAGTTATGGCTTGTGAAAAACGTCATATTTGGATTGTAAAACGCTTGAAAATATAAATGAATGGTCTTAATTTGCGCAACCGTACCGACGCAGAGGCGTCCATTAATTCCCGATAATGGACACCTCGTCGGGCATTATCCCTTACATGTTTCCCACAGACAGAAAGCAATGTGTGGTGAGTGAGGCGGAGTGGGACCCCTTTTCAGCCCGGGGGATTCAGGCCCATACCGCCCCCCTGCGCAGAAGTCTTGAGACAATGAACGACGCCGAGTCCTGACGGGGGGGGGGGGGGGGGGGGGAGAGACGAGTAGTCCTGAAGGCCTGGTTCTGACGGCCGTGTTTCATATTAATCGCATCGTTTTTCGTGTGTGAACGAGAATGTCAGGGAGAAAGAGTGCTATGAGGTGATGAATGAACGGAACGATATTTATATTTAAATATCGCAAAAAAAAGAAGCGGAATCAATTAGGTGCTCAGTGTTGATTCTGTGGCGCAGTGCCACACATTGTTATATGTATGGGAAACAAAGGAAATCAAAAGCAGCTCACCAATTCCTGACGAAGGTCCCGCTGGCTTGCCAGGTCGCTCTCCAGGGCCTCCAGAGCCTGTTTATCCACTAGTGGAAAATAGGCAGTATGCCTGGAGGTGGTGGACATCCTCTGACCTCCCTGGGTGTTTCTGTGGAGGTCTTGGATCATCCGAATCATGGTCTTTTGCTGGTCCATCAGTATTTGTTGGTTAACCAACAGGTCACGCAGAAGAGCTGAAGAAGAAAAAAATAAACATTTAGTAGGCCTATAAAAAGGCAGTTTTAAATCCTCAACGCATGTATTTTTGTATGTACATTCATATTTATTGATGTATGTGTCTATTTATTCTATTCTATTCCAAGGATATATACTCATATATATATATCACTCATATATCAATCGAAGGCTGGAGGAGTGTAACACATTAATTCTTACTTCCACACATTTGATCGCAGCCTCCCTTCTGAGTCCCTGTCCCTGGACTGACAGACTGGCCCTGATAAGGTGTCCCTACCATCACCTCCTCTGACCCTGTCTCTGCCACGTCACCTCCACCATAACTCACGCCAATTGCTTGGCGAAGGGTTGACCCCAGGGTCATTAAGTGCTGGAGCCGGGCGTAAAAATATATTGTTATTATGAATTGCTATTATTTCAACTTTCAACCTAATTTTCAATTCTGATTGTATTAGTGAAAAACAATTTACTTATTTTATCATCTATCATCTCCACTAAAAAAGGCAAATGAAATTACTTCTGCAATTCGACTACCTTAAAACCCTGAGGCTGCTCATTGTTCACAGGGACCTCATAACACCCACTTTGTGTGGGCTGCGCTAGTATGAAGCGCCTGAAGTTGGACGGTCCAGCGATAGCAGGGGCCTTAGGGAGGATTGGGAAGTCCTTTTTCTTTGGAGGACTGCAGGGGTCTTGACTTTCAAAGTCCGATCGGACGTGTCTACTTGGCCTTTATTAGAGACAGACAAAACAAAAGACAAATACATGAGTTCATAAAGAGACTGGCTTTGCACAAATATGTTGGAACAAAAGGCACTTAAAGCATAAAAGTCATACTTGATTTTTCTTTTGGGTCTCCGGTCGGTTGTTGGGTCTTCGACCTCTGATGCCAAATCCGTCTGGTTTTGAGCCAGTGGCAGCTTCTGGCGACACTCCAGATAGTTATCTGTGGAACAGAACTCGAATTTAGGATTGTATTTATTGATATCATGACTGATCAGTTAATTATTTAAGTATACATACCTGAAGAAAAAAAAACCCTGGCATTGTCAAATAGAGGCCAGTTATCCTGGGGCTCTTCCAGCTGCCTTATGGCCCGATTGACTCCCTCAGCCTTGTGGGGGGGCCACCTGCACGCCCCATTATTGAACCATTGCGTTGGCACAACCTCCACCTCCTCGGAATTGTCAAAACAGACAACGGAAAACATAGCTGGTCTTCTGCATGAGAACAAAAATCACACTGTTAACCCGTTTAACCCTACTGCCTTGCCTGCCTAACCTACACAAATTTAACAACAAGAACGATTCCAAAATAACTGAACATATTGACAAATCAATAAATGCATGTTTTACTGAGTGTGTGTGTGTGTGTGTGTGTGTGTGTGTGTGTGTGTGTGTGTGTGTGTGTGTGTGTGTGTGTGTGTGTGTGTGTGTGTGTGTGTGTGTGTGTGTGTGTGTGTGTGTGTGTGTGTCTGAGCGCAAAACACCTCAATTGGTTCTCTTCATTTTTAGCAGTATTTGGGGGAAAAGTCCGCCACCATCACTAAGACAGAGTTCAATAATAAATCAAGTAAATCAGCTAAACCATATCATTAACTAAAAGAATGCTCAAGAGTCACGAGTCAAGTTTCGAGGGTTGTATTAACTTGAAATCATACAGAACTTATGGTTAACAGTAACTATCAAGGTTTCCAACAGTAGGCCACACAAACAAATGAACAGTTCCACCTTAAACTAACAGTGTCTAAGTGGCCGTGTTTAACAAGAAAGAAGTTATAATAATAATAATTCGACACCATAATCCACACAATACCCACACAATAATCAGAGTGAGACAGGAGCTGTTTAACAAATTAAATAAAAGGTCCAAAACAAAAAATCGCAGCTATACTTTTGTTAAAAACACTAGACGCAGGGGTGCTGTTCCACTCATGTATTTTGGTAGCGTATGCAAATTTAAGCACTGTGGCGCGACTCGGGCTCTGACGATAGTGGAAAGCGGGAAAGCGGGTCATCTTGCCTCGCAACAAGCAGGAAGAAGCGGGAAGAACCCGGAGATCAGTCAACGGACGGAGGTAGTGGGCATGAGGCGTCATCCTCCTAGCACAATACCATGCATAGGACATCCTCTGGCCTATAGGCCTACTTTTAAAACCTCCAAGCAGAGTTCTATAACATCCAGAGAAATGATACTGATATTCTAATGTGCATTCATTGGATAGAATATTTAAAGAACGTTTAAACTGAAGGGGGTCGCCGGCCCTCCACTGCGCGTCGGGCCGAACAACGCCCCTTAACAGTGGTATAATGAGCACATACCACAGCCTGTCGTGATCTATTGCTTAATTCTATTCCGCATATAAATCTATACGGATGAGATGTGTCCATGTAAACGCGGCTACTGTTGAGCCTACTATTTATTTGAACCGTCTCTGCATATTTCCAACGGTCCCACCGGTATAGCGCGTAGGCCTACTCATTAGCCTAGCCTGCTCGACTTTAATCGACATAGGTTTCGAAGGTAGCGCGGATAGACTCGGGATTTACCATAGCCTATTCTAATACACCTTTATACAATTTAAATGCAAGGCATTTAAAATAAAAAATAGGCAAATAGGCTAGAATATATTCTAGCTAGAGAGGAAATATTTATAATGATCGGCTCGCTGCATTTTCCTGCTCTATATCCAACCATAGACCTACATACGTTTAGTAATTTTGCAGACGCTTTAACGTACAGTAGGCTATAAACTATTAAATGTAACGCTGTGGAGTGCATGATCAGGGCGTTTCAGACAGATAAAACGACTATGAGTAACTTGATGTGATTAATAACAATACATTTTTTTAGAAAGAGAATAAATTTAGGTTGTGCGACTTACCTTAAGGTATCACGCCGGCAAACTGATGTTAGAGGGCTCTTCTCTGGGCATGAATCTTCAAAATTCCCGGGCTTGGCGCAGCCTTAAGGCAAGCCAGATAGATGCCAAAGCGCACCCGTAAGTCCTGAAATGCATTCCCGCTCATCACCTTGTCGGCTGGTTAACCAGACATAAGCCATAAGCGCACCCAAGGTCATGAGATGCAGTCCCGCTCATCACCTTGTCGGCTGGTTAACCAGACATGAGCCATAACTCAGCCATAATAACATGGCGCCCTTTATTTATTATGGCAGATCATAATTAAGCCACAGGTCTCCCAAACATCTTAGAGGAGCTTCTCATGTGCCAAAACAAGCCCAAAGAGGCCAAATGTATGCCTAAACAAAGCCAAAATGATTTGCTATCTGGGATGATGGGCCTGTTGCCCACACCTGGGGTGCGTTTCTCTTGACATGATAATCCACTCATAGGCGCCGGAACCTATGAGGCCGCGGGGCCAATGGCCACCCCACTTTTCATGGAAAATAAATAAATTATAATAATCTTTTTTTAGCCTGTATTGATGAACTATTTCCTTTCTTAGTAATGTTTTGGCCTTACATTGTTACTATACAAACGAACAGAGCTTCGGCTCCCCGCGACCTTATATTGATTGAGTCTAAAACGTTTTCTCAACGATTCAACCAATGAGAGTAGGCCTTCTACAGCAATGGCGTTGCCATGGCACATGGGTCTTGTAATGTGACATGCTTGCTTGCGATCTGCGATTTTTTCGTCTGCAACGTTCGAAACCCCCACGACGAAAGTTTGTCATGCCAGAAATTTGGGGGAATCGCATGACGTATCCACTGTTGACTTTGAGGGAATCCCGTGAACAGCTGGAGCTCACGGGCATCAAGTGTTACTAACTAGTAAAGAAACTAGTAGCCTAAAGTAAAGACTAGTAAAGATGCGCGGTTGTGCATTCATACCCACGGACACCGTGGATAATCCACGGGTTGGGTGGATTGCGTGAAAGAAAGTAAAGCTGGAAATGAAATCGCGCGCAAGGCAGCATGGGTATACCCAGGCTAGCAGGCGCGTCGTTAGCAATTGAAAACATCCGGGGCTTTAGCCCGGGGGGGAGCACCGTCCTGACCCCTGCGTGCTACGGTATCTTAATTAATTAATTAATTAATTAATGTATCGATTAATTAATTAAGGGCGCCCCCAACACAGGTCGCCTATGCCAAGCGCCAGGGCAAAAATAAGACATTAGAATAGCCTATATAGCCTGCGTGCACCTACCCGATGTCAAGAAGCCATCGCTGCTCCGACGGACCTTTGTCCCCCAGCCAGGCAACGGCAAGTAAGTAGTGGTCTGCTTTTATGTTTCATTTTTAAGTTATTACTTATTGTCAGTGTAGGTTTAATGTTACAGGTAAAAACATGCTTTATATTTAGTCAGCATTTCGGAGTTCTAATGTTTTCCCGGAATATGCATTCCTAAACTGTTCACGTCAAGTTCTCTTTAAGATCGCATGAGATGATATGTGCTATCGCGCGACCTGTAACCAGGAAGTAAACACTCGCTTGCATGAAATGATATGCGCTATTGCGCGACGTGTAACCAGGATGTAGATTTAAATAATGAAAATAATCTTCCCAGACTGTTTCTGTTACTTGCTTATGCTGTATGCAAGTTGTTTAAGAAGCTTATCTCCATATAAATCTGAGCTGTAGGCAGTGTTGTGCCTGAACGCGTTCATTGAACGATAGTTCATGAACTCGTTCATATTTTCGGCGAACGCGAACGTACTGTATTACTGCCTGATGAACGTTACTGTGAACTCGTTCATTCTGGTGTCTGTGAACGGCACGCGAACTCGGTTTAACTTCGTTCAATTGGGGGGTTATTTGTTTATCAATACGGCGGATGCGCGCGCAGAATGAGAACATTTGTTTGACCGGTTGCCGGCTACCTCCGTGTGGTTAATTTGCAGTTGCGGTGTTGTCAGCTTACTGTTACATTAAACTGCAATCAGAAAATGCGGTTATATGATATAGACCCTATAGTGTCTGTGGTGTAAAGGCTGGGACGAATTAAAAAATATAAATACACTTTATGTTGAAAGTATAGACCGTCCCGATTCCCATTGAAACGAATGGCACGGTGATTATTCTTCACAACGAGATCTGTTAAATCGTGAAAAATGAATCAAACTGTAATCAGACAACACGGTTATATGCTATAGACCCTAGAGTATCTGTGGTATAAAGGCTGAGACGAATTTCGAATTATAAATATGTACAATCCATAACGTTAGCTCTCTGGCTCATAGCTCAGCGGACTACAATACCTCCTAGAATCATTGCTTGTTGGCCGGAAACGGAAATGGGGGCTGTTTACGTTTGGTTGTAGTCTTTTCGCTCGGTTCTCCCACTCAACAGTAGGGCTAGAACCGAGGGAAAAGACTACAACCAAATTTGAACTACAACCAAACTAGTTCCCTTTCCGCTTCCGGCCAACGAGCAATGAGTCTTCCAACAGAAATCAATGGGATTTACAAAATGCGCTAAATGTACAATAAAACACGATAGAAACTGTATTTCGCTACGATGCTTGATTCAACCACTCTATTTCATCCTAGACAAATCACGAAGTGGGCTCGATGTTCAAAATACCGGAAAAAAATTATATTATTAAATAATATTAATAAAAGAACTATGAACTAGTTCATTTTTTGGAACCGTGAACTTAGTTCAAATCTTTGAATTATGAACGTTGAACTGAACTAGTTCATTTTAAAATTTGTGAACTGAACTTTGAACTAGTTCACGTAGAAAGTGAACTATCCCAACACTGGCTGTAGGCTACATTGATCTGTTAATGAAGTCTCATTTCGACTCCTTCCTCCACTTCACGATTCATGTTCTGTTGCTTGCAGTTAACTACAGCCGCCCTTCCTGGGTAACGCCAACACCAATCCCTGTTCATCCATTGAAGCCATCTCGCTCACTCTGCACAGTCACACTGTTGCCGCTTCATTCTCATTGTCTCATAATCTCATTATTATGGCTGCTGTGGATGCTTTAAAAAATAAACATTTTTCTCTTAGGTAAAATCAAATCAGTGGGATGTTAGATTGAAAACCTCCAAAGCAATGTATTAAAAATTGAAAGACAGTCCTATGTGAAGTTTCTTTTTTGGAGATTTTCAAAATGAGGTACCAGAATGGATTGTCAACCCACTGTTTCTCAACCCTCTCCGATTATTACTATGAGTAGTAGTATTGCATGCATACAGTAGGCTACTCACATCAGCGCCACAGTAAGCCTATAGAGGCTGCAACCATTTGCTTCTCAAAAGATTGTAGTGTTTTAGAATGAACAACCACTAGAGAGACAAGACAAGACTAATTTTGATTGACAAGTTGGCTAGATTTATATATGTATTTATATTATTTTTTTATTTATAAGAATGAAAGAAATTGTGTAATGAAAGAGTAAAACAATGATTGATGCATTTTTGTTTGAAAACATCTTGCTCCCGCGGCCAGTGCCAGCGCCGGCATTGCAAGGGGAGGGATATTCCGTACATTTGCAAGAGGCGGGATAAGTGCGGCCGCTGTCACTCAGGTTTGTTTTGGTTTGACGCAGACAGCATGGAGGCAGAACAGACCGCAGAAGTCAATGCGATCGTCTTCAATGTTGCTGCAACGATGCAGCATATATTCAGAAGAGCAGCCAGTACTTACGTGTATGAAAGCAGCTATATATATATATATACATAATATTTTTATTTTTTTTACGGCAGAGATCCGGGGCTGATCCCAAAAGAACCGGGGCTATAGCCCCGAATGCCCAGGTCTAACGACGCGCCTGCAGGCTAGTATTGGCATATCCACTTTCTAGAATCGCACCCATGGTCAACATCGAAGGAAACTGAAGGAATCAAAAAGAGGAAGTCTCACAGCAGAGTGCATGTCAGAAAGGTAGGATTTTTGTTATTATCATTCATTATTGCACTGTCTGATAGTAAACAGGAACATTTTCACTAGCATATTGTCCCTACTAAATAAGTGACCGTGTCAGGTTTTCACTGACGCGCTAGCTATTGCATTGTGTTAAACATACCATCAGGCATAGGCCTACCTGACTGAAAATGTGCTTAGGCAAAGTAGCCATCAGCTGCTCAGGGTGTCATGGTCATACTATGTTTGATTTCGAGTAAAAAAAAGAGACATCAAACGTAAAAAAAAAAAAGGTCTATGCCTGGTATAGTAGCCTAGTTTAAAAAAGGCTACACGGTCATATTGGTATGAAGGTTGCTAAGATTGTTAAGGCTGCCCCAACAAACGTGACTTGGAGCGTATTTAATATTACTGTGAATTATATACTTACTGAAAAGCAAGGTCTTTGTTGCCATCCTACTAAAAGGCTTTTTGTTGTTGACACCCTTCCAATTGATCTGATGGGAGACCTCATCAGTGAACAGCCTGCCCAGGATGTTCCAGGTCACCCTCTTCACATCCTGGCCTCCAATGGTGGCCAAAGATGAAATCTAAAAGGCAAAGACATCTTTTTTAAATAGACAGGTAGGTAAACATTCCTGAGGTTAGTTGCATTTAAAATGTTTTTGTTTCTGTTGAAAGCTTCCAGAAATGTAGAAAAACTGAAAAAAATCTAAACATGTACTTGGCTCACATCCTCATGGACCTGTGCCACCTTTACACACAATGTCAAACCAGGGAGATTGTCACTCACTGACTGTCCACTCGGAAAAGGCGGTTCAGGACAGGCCTGTTCAGGGCTGCTTAAATAGAATATTTGCAATAATCATGGGCAATCAATAAACCTAATGGCACCATTCAGATTAAGTAAGAAAACTCACCACTCTCTGTCGAGCTGGGCCATTTGACGGTTCCTTTAAAAACATTTCAAATGCCTCCACTGCCTCCAATTGTTCCAGGGGAAACTGAATGCTGTCTGGCATCTCCGCATCTGGCCCTGGGGTGCTGTTCATCCTACTGGTGAGCAGGTTCACCTTAGCCACAAGCTGGTCGTTTTGCTGTTTGATGGTTTCCAGCAAGCTAAGGATTTGGAACTCGGCCGCTGTTGACAAACATGAAATATAGCTCAAATGTAGTGTATCAAATATATCACGTTTCAGTGTTTATCCTCATTACACCTGTTCCTCTGGATTGCGCTATGTTTGACTCTCACGTAACGAGCGCATCTCTGCCGCTCCGTTACTCGGTAACGGAGATGTTACGTCTACGGATCTTCTCAAGGACCCAACCACCTCAGCTTGCATCCCACCACCAGGACATTCTCAAACGACCAAAATACATCCACCGAGGCTCTGGACGGAATTTTCAGTACACTCACACCAGCAACAAAAACATCCGCTCCTTCTGGTCCACTGGGCCCCGCCCCCCTCCTCGCACAGCCCGTACGGTCAGTCCCGTCAATCACAGTGTACTGTCCCCTCTGCTCAAAGCAACCTGCTACACTCCACTCACCTGTCTGAAACTCTGTCTGCTGAACACCAGATCCCTCAGTAATAAGGCCCTTTTGATAAATGACTTTATTGTTGACCAGAGCCTAGATATTCTCTGCCTCACTGAGACCTGGCAACAACCAAATGACTTCTCCCATCTAAATGAAGCTGTCCCACCAGGTTTTTCTTTTATTAGTAAACCCCGGGTTAATGGGAGGGGGGGTGGCCTTGCTCTCCTCCATCGTGATAACATCAAAGTCACCACTGTCACAGTCCCCCTTCATTCCTCCTTTGAATGTCTAGCTGTAAAACTCTCAGGCCCCAAACCCACTATCATTGTCACCATTTACAGACCACCAAAACCCTCCGCCGTTTTCCTCAATGAATTCTCATCACTACTTACATCTGTATGTGCAATGTCCCCCACTGTTATCCTCCTTGGTGATTTCAACATCCACATTGACAACCCATCCTGTACTTTTGCTAATGACTTCACATCACTTCTGGACTGTCTTGGCATCACACAACATGTCAACCTCCCAACCCATAACAAAGGTCACATTCTGGATTTAATCTGCTGCACTGACATCACTCCCACTAACCTTGATGTCATTGATTTCCCCATCTCTGACCACAAAGCTGTACTTTTTGACATTCATACCCAACTACACAAAACCAAGGAACAACGGACCATCTCCTTCAGAAACATCAAACTTATCAACACCACAGACCTCTCCACCATGATCAGCTCCTACCCCAACCCTCCCCCAGCTTCCTCCCTGACTGACCTGGTGACTCACTACAATAACTGCCTCTCCTCCTCCCTCACCACCCTGGCCCCCCTGAAAACCCGCTCAGTCTCATTCACCCACACTGCTCCCTGGTTCACTCCTCATCTGCGCCAGCTCAAAGCCACTGGTCGTCGACTGGAGCGACTCTACAATAAGACTCAACTCACTGTACACCGCCAAATGTATTCGGACCACCTCCATCACTACAAGAATGCCCTCACCACTGCCAAAACCTCAAACTACTCCAACCTCATCAACATTGGTACAGGCAACAGCAGAGTCCTCTTCTCAACAGTCAGCCACTTACTTCAGCCTCCTAAATCTCTCCCTCCAGACATTTCCACCACCCAATGCACTGCGTTCCTTGACTTCTTCAGCTCTAAAATCAACACCATTCACCAACAACTGGCCTCATCTCGCACCCCCTCTGATGACCCACCCTGGATGATCACCTCTGGCCAACCTCTCATCAGCTCCCTCTCTGACTTCACCCTAGTAACAGAACAGACCGTTTCAGAATTCATCCGCAAAGCCAAAACCACCACCTGTCAGCTCGATCCTCTTCCCACCTCCCTTGTCAAAGCATGTCTTCCGTCCATCTCCCCCATGATCACCAACATAATTAACTCCTCCCTCACTACTGGTACTGTACCCCCCACTCTCAAGCTGGCTGCCATCACTCCCATCCTAAAAAAACCTGGTGCTGACCCAACTGACCTTAACCATTACCGGCCCATCTCCAATCTCCCTTTCATCTCCAAAACACTTGAAAGGGTGGTTGCCGCACAACTACAGTCCCACCTCGACACTAACAATCTCCACGAACCGTTCCAATCTGGCTTCCGTCCAAAACACAGCACTGAAACAGCCCTAGTCAAAATCACCAATGACCTCCTCCTTGCAGCCGACTCTGGATTACTCACCATTCTCATCCTCCTCGATCTCAGCGCAGCATTCGACACCATCTCCCACCCTCTGCTCCTGGACCGCCTAGCTGGTATTGGGATCACTGGTGCTGCACTCTCCTGGTTTACATCCTACCTCACCGGCCGTCAACAATTTGTTCAACTAAGCAACCACAAGTCTGGGTGTTCAGGTGTCTCACTGGGTGTCCCCCAGGGGTCAGTCTTGGGTCCACTCCTCTTCACCACTTACCTCCTCCCGCTGGGCACACTCCTCCGTCACCATGGGGTCCATTTTCATTGCTACGCTGACGACACACAGGTCTATATCTCCACCAAACCCACCGCTGCCATCCCCCCCACCTCCCTCATCACGTGCCTGGAAGAGATCCGGAGCTGGTTGAGCAGGAACTTCCTGAAACTCAATGGAAACAAGACCGAGGCCCTGCTCATCGGATCCAAATCCACCCTCACTAAATCACAACACACCCCAGCTCCACTCATAATTATCGATGGATTCCCAGTACCCTTCTCCTCCAAAGTAAAGAGCCTCGGCGTCATCCTGGACAACACCCTCTCATTCGCACCCCATATTCACAACAATCACCCGGACTGCATTCTTCCACCTCCGCAACATCGCCAGACTCCGCCCATCACTGACCCAATCCAGCACTGAAATCCTAGTTCACTCATTTGTCACATCACGCATAGACTACTGCAACGCCCTCCTCACCGGACTCCCCACCAAACTCATCAACAGACTGCAGATCATTCAAAACTCAGCCGCCCGGATCATCACCCGCACCAAATCATTTGACCACATCACCCCTGTCCTCATTCAACTTCACTGGCTCCCAGTACACTACCGCATCCAATACAAAACCCTACTCCTCACCTACAAAGCTCTCCACAACCTAGCCCCCAGTTATCTCTGCGACCTCCTCCAAGAATACACTCCCTCCCGCTCCCTCCGCTCAACCTCTGCTGGACTACTATGTATCCCCACATCACGACTCACTTCAATGGGTGCCCGGTCATTCAGCTGTTCAGCACCCAGGCTCTGGAACTCCCTCCCCCCACACATAAAACAGTCAGACACCATTACAACCTTCAAGTCACAACTCAAAACTCACCTGTTCAAACTCGCACACAACGTCTAACTGATCACTGTTTTGATTGTTTTTTTTTCTTTGTTTTGTTTTTTTTTGTCTTGTTTTTGTTTTATTTATTTCTTATTGCTTATGTTTATTTATTTATTTATTTATTTTTTCCACAATGTCTTGTTTTTTTAAAAAATGTATGATGACTATATGCTATGTAAGGTGACCTTGGGTGTCTTGAAAGGCGCCTCTAAATTAAATGTATTATTATTATTATTATTATTACTCATAATACCGACATTAGCTATTGACATTATTAATTAATGACAAAAGTTATAGACAAAGTTTGAGGAAAATATGTGATGGTTGTCAGAATTGTTTCCAAAATCTGTGGCACAGAATGACCCTCCAGTATTTGTCGGTTATTACTCACCAGAGCAGGGAATGGTATCGGCCATCCTTCCCCCTCGCCATGTTGGTCTGTAGGCCAGGCTTGAAGAAGGCTCCATGTTGAGGGCTGGTGCCGGGGGTGGAGGGAGTTGAGGAGGGACTGCAGTTCCTGGCCCATAGTGAGGTGGGCGGTGTGCGAGAGTCATCTGTTAACCATGACTGATAATACCAATAGGGCCTTTCTATTCATTAATATTTCAGTTTTCAATATATCAGTCCCTACCTTGAGTAACTCTCTGCATGTTAAATCTGGGTGCAGGGAGTTGAGAGGATATAGGGTGATGCAGTCCTGCCCTATGCTGAGATGCTAAGGGAGATAAATTGGTATTAAATGTTTGATCTGTTAACCATGGTAGGCTGCGAGCTACAGGGCCAAACAATGGTAAAACAAAAAATCTCTGGTCACGCTGAACATTAATTTGTATGTTTCATTTTGGTATGCACTACCTATTTCAACCCCATGAATGGATTGACAATGTGTTTCAATACAATTTGATACTGATAAATGATTAATTTAATATTACATGCTGGATGCTAAGACTTTTCAGACTTTTCACAATATTGCATGAATGCAGAAGTTTTTAGCTGACAAAATATTTGGCTGAGATTTTGAAAGTGGCAATTTCAATAGAGTATGCAGAAAATCTGAGATGAATGACCATTGCTGTGTTACGATAGATGGGGCCACTGTATTCAAAATTATTATCAGTAATTTACCTAGACAGTTTTCTCCAGGTTGAGGAGCAGTGAATCTACTGCCTGGCACTCGGCGAGATGGTGGAGCTGGATGCACGTGAGGGGAATATCTTTAGTACTACGAATGTTAACCATATCTCTAATATATTTGTTATCAAGATGTTAAGAGATTATTACTTACTCTGCAATTGGCTTGGGCTTCGAACTGGTAGTGCTTCGAACTGAGACACTACGTCACCATTTTCCACTTCTTCTTCGCTCTGGTCAGAGTCTCCGAAACGATGGCTGTTAAGTAACCGTATCATTAGGGTTATTGCAATCTCAAAATTGCCAAATATACATGTAGGTCAAGCATCTCTGGTCTATTTTTGAATGCTACGGGAAAAAACCTTTCTATTACTGAAGAAACATGACAAAAACAAGACAGAACACACTTACACTGGCTTCCTGTTCCTTTTATCTGGCAGCTCAACCTCATGCTCAAGCTCTGCCTCAGATTGCAGATCTGAGGTGTTGCAGCCATTCTGATACTGCTTCAAGATTCTCATGGCATCTTTGTAGTTGTCTAGAATTTAAATTATGTTAAAATGAACATGAGTTTCAAATTAGCTGTAGAGCTGCACAGAATATTATTATTATTGATGATGATGATGATTTTTTTTGTATTATTGATCATTGTTTCTACTGTTGTATTTAAATAAACACATTGTTGAATGATGGTGTTGTCTGTTTCATTGCTACAAACTAGACAAGAACATAGAAATAGAGATTTGATTCATGATGCATTAGTCAAGCTTAAGTATATGATTTATCCGATGTCAGGCGATATACGTTTTGGGTGGGTTTTTGGTTGATTGAAAGGTTTTCAGTCTATAGTTCAGCTGGAAATTGCGAACAGAACAGCACAACTATTCTATATTTTATTTCAAATGTATTCAAACTTGATCACATTAGCTATTTGTTGCCATTTTCTGCAGGAAATGCATTGTGTAGTTATTATTAGTAGTCGTAGTAGTATCATTATTTGTTCTATGGCCAAGCGCTCCAACTGCTAGAAAATATGTAAGCAACATTACATTTTAACAAACAAAAAAGTATCTTACTTGATGAAGCGAACCCAGCAAAAGGCAATTGTAGGGGACGGGCAACAGTCAAATCCAGATGCTGCAGAACACACAAAATAGAAGATGGGGACCAAGTACCATACAGTAGCATAAGAAATCAGAAACGGGCGCTAATACCCATTAGTTGTGTATGAACCGAATCCCTTCACTTGATTTAAGCCATTTAACCGCATTTTCTGCAAGAAATGCTCCAACTGCTAGAAAATGTGTAAGCAACATTGCATTTCAAGAAACCAGAAAGTATCTTACTTAATAAAGCAAACCCAGCAGAGGCAATTGTAGGGGATGGGCAACAGTCAAATCCAGATGCTGCAGAAAACACAAAATAGAAGATGGGGACCAAGTCCCATACAGTAGCATAAGAAATCAGAAACGGGCGCAAATACCCATTAGTTGTATGAACCGAATCCCTTCACTTGATTTAAGCCATTTAACCGCATTTTCTGCAGGAAATGCTCCAACTGCTAGAAAATGTGTCTGCAACATTACATTTTAAGAAACCAGAAAGTATCTTACTTGATTAAGCGAACAGTCAATGGGCAACAGTCAAATCCAGATGCTGCAGAACACACAAAATAGAAGATGGGGACTAAGTTACATACAGTAGCATAGGAAATCAGAAACAGGCGCAAATACCCATTAGTTGTCTGAACCGACTTAAACAGTGATTAAAATGGCAAATTTTCATTATAAAGAGGATGGCAGATAACCACTACATATGAGACCAAACTTGCCAAAATGTTAACTTGCTGCGATCTATTTGTATGGTACGCATGCCTGGAATTTCGTGATATGAGGGGCGAGGCCACATGGCCTGCAGCGGGGCAATTTTTTTGAGGGCACAAAGGCCACATGCCAGGGCATCAAGGCCATAACATGATTTTGATTTCACTAATAGACAAATGCATTTCTCAAAGCATTAACGCCTTGTTAACAGTCTAACAGTTCTGCATCTTCAGTTTTTTCCCCACGGCAGTTGGGCTCACAAACAAGCCCCCTGCATCACAATGACTCTGGGTTTACGTACTCAAACTAACCTGCCCTTCTATGCCCAATTATTTATTATTATCTTAAAAAACATTTGTCCTTTGTTCTTGTTAATGCTTTTTTGTTGTTATGTTATGTCTCATGTCTTATGCACCAACCACACCAAGTCAATTTCCTGTATGTGTGAATATACTTGGCCATTAAAAGAATTCTGATTCTGATCTTGAAGAGCACTTTTGTGATAATTATTCAAATCTTTTTTCGAAAGGAAAAAGAGTTGAATTTGTTTAATTGTGTTAAATGTTCCAACTGTATTATTGTCTATAAGATTAGAATTAGAATTAAGTAATATATATTTTTTAATTAAACATAATTAACATTATTTCAAAATGATAATAACTCTCCCTCTGCCGTCATGGGGGTCGCCAGTGTTGCAAGATTCCGGCCCAATCTATCATCACTGGGGGACAAGCAGTTTTATTTGTTCAGAAATGCTTGAAAAAATGTAACTTTTATGGAGATACCGCATTAGGCCTACTTGGTCAATAAAAGAGCTAAGCTACTCAAAAGCTATTTTATTCAGAAACGCTTACGATCTTAACGTATAATTGACCGCTGTCAAGGAAAGGGGATATATATATTTTTTTATCCCAGCGTACTCGGTGACCCAAGCGTACTCGGTTGCTAGGCGACGCCAAAGACGTTGGTCTTTGGCGGACTATTTCTCTGCTAATCAACACTACGAATGCTGGTAACAGATCAATTGTAAAAAGACACACCGTGTGAAGTTATTTTTTTCGTTTTGGCAAGTAGCCATGTAACAAGCGGGATAATGTATAGAACGTCACCGGTCATTGTCGAAAATAAGCCACAAGCACCACCTTCAGGGTGAAGCAAGCCGGTTCGCCCTGTCGGGGCTTATTTTCCCGATGACCGATGTTTTATACATAACAGCGACACATTAAAACAGAACAGACCAACCCTAACCCTAACCCAATGAAGGATAACTTAACTTAACTACCATAACATATTCTGCCGAAATTGCTATTCCATTTTAAATCAAATAATAGGCTACAGACTGACATGATTATCGCCTCTCAGCTAACAATAGCCTGGTGCAAAAAATGATAGCCTAACTGAAAAATTATTTAGGCCTACTGCTAGTCCTAATACCAAACAACGTCATTACAATCATACGTAGTCTAAATTATGATTACAAAAACACAAAGGCCAATGTTTACTGTGAATGTCGCAATATAGGCCTATCAATAAATAATTAGGCCTAAATAATAAATCAAAATCAATAATAAATCATGCTTACGTAACGCAACCGTGTTCCAGCAAAGAAAGAAAGTCTCAACTGATCGATCTGCTCATTATAGGCTTTCAACGTGTTGGCGCGAGTAATCACTTTTGACAGTCAGTCATGACAGACATGTTTCTTCCATTTTATTTTTATTTTTCATAAATAGTTACTGTCTGTTCTTTATTGAATGTCATTATGCATGAGCATGCATGTTATGAATATTATGGTATTGTTTAGTTCCTGAGTGGGTGGGTGTTGGGCAGAAGAGGTCCTGTTTCTAAGCTAATTATAACGTGTATGATGTTGTGACAACCAGTTCATATGTTTGAGAAAATAAAATTGTCAATGTTAATGATAATGATAATAAAAACTTTGTCATAATGATGTCATAACAGTCAGTTTATCCTTCATGATATGTTAATGACAGATCAAAATGCTACCACTTTACTTTAGGTCAAAGAATTTCTTCATTACATTGTCATAATGATGTCATGACAGTCAGTTTATCCTTCATGATATGTTAATGACAGATCAAAATGCTACCACTTTACTTTAGGTCAAAGAATTTTGTCATTACATTGTCATAATGATGTCATTACAGTCAGTTCATCCTTCCTGATATGGTAATGACAGACAATGTCATGTCACTCTTATGACTACCTTCAAGTAAAGTGTTACCCTTTATTCTGGGTGGAAATAGTAACGTAGTTACGTCATTAAATGCGTTTATGGAAACATTTCTAGCGAGAAATGTGCATTTTACTTTCATAATGTTCGCTCGGTGAATGTGAAGGATGTTTGGTTTGATAGTTATGACGAAGAGGGAACGCTCCGTTCACTTGCATGGACAGAGTCTCTGGTTGCTTAGCAACCTCAACGTCTTGGCGGACTATATATCTGCTGATCAACACTACGAATGCTGGAAACACACCAGACACACCATGTGAAGTTATTTAACCAGATTATTGTTATTTATATCCGAGATTATTTAATCTAACCCGATCTAAACTCTATCATGCACCCAAACACGGCGGCGTTTGGGTTTCCTACCTCGGACTCCAGCGCAGCCACGGCCGACATCTTTCTTTATTCTGGGTGGAAATAGTTACATAGTTACGCCATTAAATGCGTTTATGGAAACATTTTTAGCGAGAAATGTGCATTTTACTTTCATAATGTTCGCTCAGTGAATGTGAAGGATGTTTGGTTTGATAGTTATGACGAAGAGGGAACGCTCCGTTCACTTGCATGGACATGGACTCATCTAGCTGCGTTGACGCGTTGGAAGCGTTGAACCACCACACACTGGTCAAGCGTCAGGTTAGGCGCGTTACTCGCGTTATCCAACGCGGTTGGTGTGGCCGCACCATAAAAAGTTCAATTTTCTGAACTCCGCGCGTAGGTGCGTATATATACGCAGCTAACGCGGCTAAAATGTTGCTTTAGCGCATGTAACGCATCTACGCAGCTCATACACGCGTAAACCAATGGTTCCCTATGGAAAAATTCCCGATTTTATACGCGTCGTACGCGGGTAACGCGGTTGGTGTGGCCGTACCTTTAGCTCTGCGAGTGTGTCGCTGCCTTTGTCTTGATGTATGGTGTGTGTGCGTGTGTGTGTGCGTGCGTGTGTTTGCGCTTCCGTGTATGTGGCGCTGCATTTGTCTTTACGTGCGGTGTGTGCGCGTGTGTGGGTTTGTGTGGGTGTGTGTGTGTGTGTTTGTGACGTGTGTGTTTCCATGTATGTTCGTGCGCATGTGCGTGTGTGTGTATGCGGTGTGTATGTGTGTGCTTGTTTACTTATGTTTGCTTAGTGTCTATATTGTATACTTTCTATATTGTATACGTCTACCCGTCTGAGAGAGTGAACACCAACCGATGTCAAATTCCCTGTATGTGAGCATACTTGGCCATTAAAGGGTAATTCCTAGGGATGGGCAAAATGATTATTTTCCGGGAACTAGTTCTTTCAGTTCAGTTCACAATAACGATTTGTTTATTTGATTTGTTCGTTACGTCAGGTTACGTCATTTGGTGTCTGCCCTAAAAAAGGCTAAAAGTAGCCTGACAATTCTTTGGTAGTATAATCATATAAAACGAGGCATTGAGAACTTCGTAAGCGTACAGATTGTTTATTAAAAATAAAAATGTATACACACCATACCATCGCCGGCATTTTCAGAAATCTAAACCCTGGCCGGAGTTTATCATTTCTAAAAACTCCAGCCAAAGTGGAGATTTCTGAAAACGCTGGTTATGTGTTGTCGTGTCAACGGGGAGAAACGGGATTTTAGGTTCTGAAGCGTCACATTATGCGCCAGGAAATGCTTAACGTCATATGAGCGCCCTATGTTTGCAGTTTGTTTGTTACAGGAAGACGCTCGTGGTATTTGTTGTTGTTGATTCTGAGGATTCTGATTGGCTTGCATGGCCCATAGGTTTGGCATAGTTATAATGGCGCTCGACGGCGTATTTATGCGTTTTGATGTCAACGACAACTTTTTTGAAAACGATGTACCCTGCTACGTATAAACGTGGCCTAACCTTTCGGAATGTCGGAGGGGCGTGGTATAACAAAAAAGTCAGAGAATGGAAGAAAATAAGCTGTGAGAAGAAGCTGAAGAGACTATGTCATGTCGGAGAAAGCTTCAAGTGAACTTGAAGAACAGTTATACTATTTACCGTTTGCAACCGGGCGTTTGCGTGAGTGTTTGTTTATTTTGTTAAAAGTGTAAACGAGTGTGCTTTAGAAGTGCAGCTTTTTGCTAAGGGGCTGACGCAAGCCGACCACCAGGACGGGACTGTTTTGCTAGCGGTTACCATAACCAACTGCGTGTACCGGAGAGCTGGCTTCACTGGCTTCACTCCTACCTCTCCGACAGATCTTACTTCATCTCCCTCCACAACCACACATCTGCCACAGCCACGTCACACAAGGCGTTCCCCAAGGTTCTGTACTTGGCCCCCTCCTCTTCATCATTTACCTCCTCCCCCTTGGTCAGTTACTCCGCCATTTCTCCATGGACTTCCATTGCTATGCCGACGACACCCAGATTTACATCAGCACCAAATCCCCCCAGAATCCCCCCCTCTCCCACATTGAATCCTGCCTGTCTTCACTCACCCTCTGGATGCAAAATAACTTCCTGAAACTTAACAGCAACAAAACTGAACTCATTGGCTCCAAATCCACCCTCAGTAAACTTGCAAACCCCCCCACACTCACTACTGACGGCACCATGGTCTCCCTCTCCCCCAGGCCTGCAACCTTGGCGTAATCTTTGATTCCACCCTCTCCCTTGAACCCCACATCCGCCACACTGTCAAAACCTCCTTCTATCACCTCCGTAATATTGCAAAGATCAGATCCTCCCTCAAACCCCACGCTGCAGAAAGACTCATCCATGCCTTCATCTCCTCCCGCCTTGATTATTGCAATTCACTCCTCGCCGGCATCTCCACCACCTCCATCAACAGACTCCAACTGGTCCAGAATGCAGCAGCCCGTCTCCTCACTCACACTAAAGCGTGGCACCACGTCAGCCCAGTCCTCAAGAATCTCCACTGGCTCCCCATCTCACACCGGATCCATTACAAACTCCTGGTCCTCACCTACAAAGCCCACCACCATTTGGCCCCCCCATATCTCTTTGACCTTCTCTCCCTCTACCAACCCCCCCGGGCCCTCAGATCCTCCTCAGCTGGTCTCCTCTCCACCCACACATCAAAACTCCACAGCATCCCTCACCATCTTCCAGTCCCGTCTCAAGACTCATCTCTTCTCCTCTGCCTACCCCTATAGGCAAGTTTACGCGTCGAACCCTGGGCGGCGCCATTACCCTCCACAAATGCATTTCATTTCCGCCGGAAGTGGTTTGCGCGGCGGTTGCCAATGTAAACAGACGCTTTGACAGCCCACTGTCAGATCGATATCGTAAGCTAATAATGTCCATACAATGGCAACACAGTTTAAATGATCTTACTGGAGATGGCATTACTATCCCCCACCCGAATTCAGTGCAGAACTGGGTGGATAACTTGGCGACGTGGCCCAACATAACGTACAGCAAGATTTGCGCCTATTTCGTGGACTCCATAGCAACGGATGGGAAAGCGATGGACAGTCTGAAAGCCTCCGAGGCTTATCAATATTTGCATAGCGACAAAGTCGGTTGTGTCATGTCATACAAACATGATCGTTTTGTTTATTTGAAAGCAAATGTAGAGCCTAGTCAATGTTTGAATAGCGCGTGGCATAATGCTTGGGTGCTGGTAACTGAAGCTGGAGAAGTCAAAACGGCAGGATGCACGTGTGTCGCTGGACCAGGGAGATCTTGTTCCCATGCAGCTGCGATCCTGTGGAAAGTAACTCATTATTTGACCATTGTACTCTAGGCCTATATGTCTTTTTTATTTTCAGTATCCGAACTACATCATAGAGGTTAGAGTGTGCAAGTGTGTGTGTGTGTGTGTGTGTGTGTGTGTGTGTGTGTGTGTGTGTGTGTGTGTGTGTGTGTGTGTACCAAGATCATAATAATAACACATTTTCTATTACTGAAATCCCAGTGCAAACTATATCATATGGCATGTTTGCAGTGAACTCATTATTATAATATCAATGCACTGTTTTTAATATATATCTTTCTAGGTAGAAAATGCTGTGAGACAGGGGAAAACCGGGCTTGCCTGCACAGACGGACAGAACCAGTGGAATGCTGGGTCTAAAATAAATGCTGGTCAGAGGAAGATGAAGAATGTATGCTTCAAACGACACAATAGGAAGGACCTCTACCAGCTGCCATCAACTGCACAGCCATCCTCTACCACTCCAGAACCAGCACAGGAGGTGAGACTCTTTGGAAATCATGGAGAGTGGAGGAAGAACGCACTTGCCTCACCAATGGCAGAACTTTTCAATTGCCCTGGGAATAGCCTCCTACAACTCTGCCTTAATGCTGATACCTCCAACATCACCGATCCAGTACCATGCCCACACCTCCATCTCCTAACCCATGATGTGCACCACACACCACTGGCTTGTGTAAAATGCAGAACCTTCTACAATCAATACATTGATATGTCCACACCCCAGCTTGAGGAGATTGAGAAGGTTACAAAAGCACAGAGCAAAGAACAGGTCTGGCACGATGCACGGAGAGTGTGAATTACAGCAAGCACGGCTAAAAAGGTGCCCATTCGCTTAACCACGGCGCCTGAGAGGTTTTTGTCAAAGCACTTACATCCATCCTTCCGTGGCAATGCCGCAACTCGTCAAGGAGCGGAGGGGGAGGAACTTGCAAGGGACTATTTGGAAACTCTGGGCAACAGCATCGAAACCAAAGGGTTAGTGGTGTGCAAAAAGGAACCGTGGCTTGCAGCATCACCCGATGGAGTGATAAACAAAGACACTCTTTTAGAAATCAAAACACCTGTGATGGGAAACAAGTCAATTAAAGAATTTTTGGCAACAAAGAGCTGTGAAATCACAACTGTGGCAAATGGTGATAGGGTAGAATACCATATTGCCTACAATGGTCAAAAAGGCTACTACATGCAGGTTCAACTTGGGATGCACTGCACAGGGCTTCAGCACGCCAAGTTGGTCACCTGGAACAAAACTGAGCACCTAGAAATACAAGTACCCTATGACCAAGGCTTTGTTCAGGAGCAAATCACAAGGCTGCGCACATTCTACTTTTCCCACATGCTCCCAAAAATCGTTGATTATTTTGTCGAGGGAAGGTTACAGTTCTGCAGTAAATATCTCAGCATTTTAAAACCAAAATAAACTGCCTTATGTAGGTGCCCAAGGGTGCCAGCAGATGTCTGTTGTTTACATAATGTAATATAATGATGAATTTAATGTTGAATATGTAGCCGAGCTAAATTTAATTTTATTTTGTGTTATTTTTTTATCATTGTTCATACCTTTTTTATTGTGAACTCCACCAAATATTGGTTCCTAGTTGTAAGTTGATTTCGTTGTTCCGTATGGCATGCCTTTTGTTTCCCGGGGGAGTGGTTTGGCGTTGCACCTGTGTGTCTAGCGTCAGTGAGCGCTGATGCACGGAGCTGGTGAGTTCCGTTTGTGTCTCTCTCCGTTAGATTTTTATGTTAACCCCTTGTTTGTTGCCCTTGAACGGCTGTGGTGGTTCACACTGCTTTGTGACGTGCTTTTAGGCACGCGGGAGAAACTCTGGTGCTTTAGACAATTTAATTGAACTGTTGGAAGGGTGGATTTTGATTAACTCGTAACCTAGCTTGAGCCGGTGGTAGCTTAGTTTTTTCCCGCCTTGATATTCCAAATGCGGTTGTTTTATCCGGTATGTGTGGTCAATTGTTTGCTTCCTTTGTTTTGTAGAGTGGAGAGTGATATCCCGGATTGTGTGTGACGCCCGTGTTGTTTTGTCTCCTTTGGAAAGGTATGCCTGTTATGTGTCTTTGTTTATGGTAAAATATGTAAAATGAGTGTGAGGAAAATGACAATTCTCTATTATATTTTATTTCCTTTATTAGTGTATATATTTAATATACTGTCTTTTTATTTAATTAATTTATTTGAGATCATTTTATGCTTTGTTTACATTTTTATAATTTATTCCTTACATGTATTTATTGAAAGTCACAGGATATATGTGTCTAGCGTGAGTGAGCGCTGATGCACGGAGCTGAGTGGAGAGTGATATCCCGGATTGTGTGTGACGCCCGTGTTGTTTTGTCTCCTTTGGAAAGAATAAACCTCTAGTACTCGACTCCTGTGTGTGCCTCACTGGAAGATACAAGACACAACGCAGAAAGACATCGGTTACAAATATAATACAAAGTTGAAAATAAAGGTTGATGTATTTTCATTTCATTATTGCATTGAACTACGATCATGAGTGCCCCATCTTCTTTAGAGTGTTACAATTTCTTTAAACACAATTCGTTCATAGTAAACTCATACATTAATAACACTGGATGAATTAATTGTTTTGAGGAAATGAAACAAATGGCTTCAACAAGAAAGATCATGTATTTAATCATAACATGTATTAAAAAGTGAAATACAAAACAAGCCCACACAATAACATCACTATAACAATCATTTACAATATTAACCAATACTAGTATGCACACAGGGACACAAGGCAAGATTCTAAACCTCACGAGGCATTCTGATCAGTGGACTTCTTAGGTTAACTAGGCCAGCACAGATGGTCAAGATGTTGTCCAGTTTACGTGCCATGCTGATGGGAACGGTCTGGGATAAAATCTTAAAGACCTTCAGTCTCTGGATTGCTCTTTCCACATGTATGCGGACATTGGCTACTCACCTGGTTCGTGTTATCTCCTCATTGGTCAACTGATTGCGCCTGTTGGTGAATGCAGGGATGTTCAAACTGACCTTTCTTTCATTAAGCAGGTCTCGAATGGTGAACCCACGGTCCGCCATGACCTCATCACCAGCCCTTAGATAGTCCAGAAACCCACTGTCCATGGTGATAAACTTATCGCTGCTTCTGCCAGCATATGCGACAGATATAAACATGATTAGCCCATTAGGGGCCACAGCGACAAGATATTTCACAGTGTTGCGTGATTTATACTGACTGAAAGTGTCACTCCTTGAATCTGGGTTTGTGGCTCTCTGCATGGCACTTTCGGCACAGTCAATGATGCAGGTGGTTCGAGGGTAGTTCCTCTTAAACGGTAAGGGCATGGTGGCACGAATGGTCTCTCTTGGAAGCCAGGGGATCAGGACTTTGAACTGTTCACCCATCACGCCAATCCAGTGACTAATCACAATGCCCGCTATGGATGTAGACACATTGAAACGGTGAGAAATATCTCCTAACATAAGATTTAGTTTTAGCTTCATCAAGGTCATCAGGATTTGGTCAACAACAGGAAGGGTATTGATGGCTTAGCGAAAGGCAACAACGCCGTCACCATGGTGAAAAATTTAACCATGCGCACTCCTGTATACAGCCGAGACCTAGAGTCATCAATGACTGTGGTGCTAGTCACAGTAGGATCCTCGCACTGTGTGGCCTTGTCTACTTTAACAGACTGTGTTGTTGAAAAGTATGTGTGGTCAGTCAGTGACGGATCCTCCCACTGGGTCTGGGCATCTCGGAATTTTGGTGTGGCAGGCTCGGCCTCACAGGCAGGCTGACATGTTTCGGGAGCATCTAAAAAGGGGAAGAAAACACATAAATGGAGCAAAATTAATGCAGGCATAGTAGAGTCCTCTCACTAAAAACATCACAGTTGCATAAATTGTACTACAACATTACACTCTCTCACACACACACACACACACACACACACACACACACACACACACACACACACACACACACACACACACACACACAACGTACGTACAAGCAATGATGTAACGTTAGCTCTACTGTCTATGAACATTAGCCTAGCTATGGTGAACATTGTTTGTCCCATCTTCAAAACAGCCAGGTGTTTTAGCAAAACACCGGTAGCAATGTTAGTGTATGATAACTTCTTCACAGTTAACAGTATTGTCAGTTTCATAGCTAAAGTTGCTGAACTTACCATCAGATTGAAGTCTACGCTTCTTTGGGCAGGCAGTAGTACGCCCGGTGACTCGGCTCCTCTTTGGCTGGGTAAAGCGTGTGTATCCCAACCACAACTCTGGAAAGGGATTATTCTTAGTTGGTCTCTTGTCCACAAAATGATGTGAACACACAAAAACGGTGCAGGGTGGATTTTTTAAATTCAATGCCTTCAGCCAGGCCCGTGATTCCGAGTCGGCATCAGGCTTGCGAAAAAACTCAAACAACGGAGGACATAAACATTGTCTCTTCGTGGCTGGTTTGTGGTCAAAACACTCTCTATTTAACCACTCGTTCAGGCGTTTCCTTGAGTTGGTACAGCCAACTACTGCACACGTAGTTCCCGAACCACTTTTCCTCGATACGTTGTCCATCTGTTTTCACACTGTGTCTCTGCGTCGATATCGGAGATGCCTAGCAACATAAACCTGAGCCCGCCAGAACGGAAGTGGAAAGCATACACGGGAGGAGTTAAGGAAGTAGAGTGGAAACGGGTCAAAAACTTGTCCATATCACTCACCAACCCTAGCCCCATCAACTCTAATTTTTTTCTTGTTTATCTATTGTTGTGCCCCTATGTAAAGCGCTTTGAGTGTGAGAAAAGCGCAATATAAATTGAATATATTATTTATTATTATTATTAATGGTTTCTAATCTAAAGGGTTGAAATGATGATAAGAACTGATAATAAATGAACCATGTAACCATATGTTTGTGTTTGTTTACATTTGATAGGTTATAGTGAATCAGTAACACTGCATCATATAACCTAGATTAAAAATGACACTGTAGAGAAATAAAAATAATAATATATTACACATTAAAGTGTAATTTTAACGTAAAACAGGAGTAAAATTTACTCTATCAAGATAATACTCGTAACAGTGTGAAATGACCAGTGTTAAATACTTTTACACATTCCATTGTTAATATTGACGCTGAATTGAAAATAATTAACTCTGAAAAGTTTTACACTCATTTTGAGTGGGACCACATATTATCTGGAACAGAGTTAAATTCAACTCATTAACAGTAAATTAATTTTTACTGTGTAGCAACATGATTGGTCGAAACAAGTACAAAAGAAAAGAAGGTGAAATGATCTGTGGGGTATACTACGAAGCGGGCTGAACATGCAGACTTTTTTGGGAAAACCTAGATTGACAAGTACGTACCTCGCGATCAAAGTTAAAGGGTAATTCCGGTGTAAAATGGATTTGGGCTATGTTTTGTATGATAACGAGTTGAAACGTTAGTTTTGGAGCACAAAAACCGCATATAGACGCTTTCTTTAGTTGGCTGTTTTTAGCTGATTCTATCAAAACGCTATAAACTTGGAACGAAGGGGGCAGTGGTTATGGTAAAAACGAAATCGCTATCATATAAAACGAGGCATTGAGAACTTTAAGTGTACAGATTTTTTATTGAAAAGGAAATTTTATACACACAATACCATCAGTAGAGCACCCGTCAACGCCATTTTGTTTTTAAGACTCGATGAGTAGATTGGCGAACACAGAGCTTGCGTGTTGCTGACCGATTTCAAAATCTCTGTTTTCGTCAATCTACTTATCGAGTCTTGAAAACAAAATGGCGTCGACGGGTGATCTACTGATGGTATTGTGTGTATAAAATGTACTTTTTAATAAACAATCTGTACACTTACAAAGTTCTCAATGCCTCGTTTTATATGTAAAGACCATTGTTATACTACCAAAGAAGTGTCGGGCTACTTCTAGCCTTTTGAGTGGTTTAAAATAGCGATTTAGTTTTTACCATAACCACTGCCCCCATTGTTCCAAGTTTATAGCGTATTGATAGAATCGGCTAATAACAGCCAACTGAAGAAAGCGTCTATATGAGGTTTTTGTGCTCCAAAACTAACGTTTCAACTCGTTATCATACAAAAACATATCCCAAATCCATTTTACACTGGAATTACCCTTTAAATGGTACCACGAAGTTCACGTACGAGTGAATTTGTCATGCGAGGTTTTCTTGCTTAGGTTCAATGCGCATTCCTGTAAAATGGGCGTTAATCGCGTAATTTTACTCACCTTAACAAAATGGATCGATAAAGAGCAGTATATTTCACTCAAGAGGAACAGATAGTCATAATGAACTCATATGAGGAGTTCAAGAATCAGAAAGGGGCAACACAGTTGCACATAATAAGGCTAGGGAGGCATGCTGGCAAAATTAGCCGATCATATAAATTCGCAACTGAAAAGATTCTGCATATTGTCTGAAATATAAGCAACATACAACCTGCTTTATTCTATGATTTAGGAAATTTGCTTTAAATACACCCTATGTAAGAAATGTATAGCATATTTTTTCAACTGCTGAGATGTACGGGCAGTGTACATTAGGGCTTTGACACCGAACTTCGTGATTCGAATATAATTATATTAGGCAGCCCTTAATATTCGAACCTGTTATGGGCAGGCCAAGAGGGAGAGAGGTCGGAGAACCGACGCAGTCTATTCATAATATTGTAATGACCACGGAAGAGGCAGTGAACGAAGTATTGATTAGACAGCGATTTATTAGAAACCTAATAAACCGTTGGAACACGCAAGACCGGTAACCATAGGAACGCCGGTAAACAAACATCGCAAAGCCCAATCCAGGGCTGAATCCGAATACTCATACTTATAGTATGCATTTTGTAGTACGCCACAAATATAGCGCGTCCGAATGCTCAGTACGCATTGTGTAGGACGGAAAACGTTTCCGAATGCGTACTACCGCCACAGTATACAACGGTAGGTCACTACGCTATCCCACAATGCAACTGGAGTCTGGTAACGAACGAAGAAGAGATGGCTGACCCGACACCACCAACAGCGGCTTAGAAACGTTGTAGAAAGCGGCGAAAAAAAGAGACATTAAAAAAAATAAAGTAAGTAATTAAGTAAAAAGAGACATTTTTAATAGCAACTGTGACAAGACGGAAACAGGTAACTTATCAAGGTAATTTTGCCGGCATCTGAGGGGAGATCAAGTCAAGTCAATTTATTGTGTCTCCCAGGGGAGAAATTTGTTTGGATCTGGGCAATAGCTGCATCACATCAGTATCAAGATAAGTCATCGCCAAACATCCGGTGGAGTTTCGGCGGCGTTCGGAAGCGTTCAGAGGCGTTCTACGCATAGCTGTAGACCGTACTACACTGTCAAGTGTAGTACGGTCAAGTAGTAGACACTGAAGAGAAATAGTATGTACTAAGTATTCGGATTCAGCCCAGGTCTTACTGAAGGCATTTAATGGTCAAAATATTATTAATAAATATTCGAATATTAATATTATTGAACAAACGAACTTCGAATATGATTTTTGGGCAAAAGTCAAAGCCCTAGTGTACATTAGTGAATTAGGATAAGACCTGAACGCCAGCGACTGGGGTTCATCTCGCCTGTCATCATGCCTTTTGCCCCCATCTAGATGTGATGCCAGCATGGCCTTGAGAACATGGGTTCAAGTTTGAAATAAGCATACAAATATAATTCCCAAAACTTTAGGGAATAAGTATTCCATATGACATAAGAATTTTGACATTTTAATACACATAAAGACTGACGCGCTACCTCCACTATACCACTCCAGTGTTTCCCCCAGTAAATGTCTGTCAAGGTGGTCAAGGAGTGGGCTTTTTCAATTCAAAAAGCTTTATGGCACAACCATTGTTGTGAACAGTATTACCGATGCATTATTGATCTTTATTTTTTACACCTGATGGAAGTATGTTTTCTTTCCCTACGAGGGTTTTCTACTTTGTTAATGCATAATAATTAAAAAAAAAGTAAAAAAAATAATAATAATATTAATAATTTATATATACATTGGTAGTCAAGGCGGGGCCCTATTGTTGTTAAGGCGGCCGCCTTGACAACACAGTGCTGGGGGGAAACACTGCACTCTCTCAAGGAGAAACACTGCGCAACAGTAAGCATTGTCTACATAAGGTCCAAAAATGACGATCAAATAGCGAAAAGCCTCTGATGAGAACTTATATCTCTCATAAAAAAAATTCTCAGGCAATACCGAGGGATCGGATCCGTCCTGAAAGACCCTCTGACTCCGGTGAGACCCCTGTACGCTCCGGGCTCCGACGTCCACGGGAACACCATGGTGACACCATGGAGTGACTAGGAAATTGCGCACACCGATCTTACCCGAAAGTCTTAGCTGATAACCTGCTCCCGACCAGGTTTGGTTGGTAGCATAAGGCCCCATGGTGATACAGCGACGCTAAAAGAGAGCAATTTTTGTGTCACAGCTAACCCAGGCTTTGAGCGCAACATACATCCCTAACCCACTAATCGAGGTTCGTAGTATACCCCACTGTTCAGCCAGATCTGAACAGAGGCTTATTTACAAACATATTCTAAACAATACTTATCAACAAATCCTCCTTGAAATAGATGTGTAACCACAGAATAAAGTAAATGCTGTAAATTAGATTAAGTTTATTCATTTTGGTACACTGGTATGCATCAGGGTTCTACATATTTTAGAGCAGACCTTTGATGATCATAAAGAAGATGGGTAAACAAACAGCAGTTCTGATGGTCATTTTCAGAGTTGGTCCTCCTGAGGTGGTAGCGTCACTCGATGTTGGTCCTGCAGTTGTACTTTGCCCTTGAGTAGAAGTGGTTACGGCAGTGGTTGCTTGTCCTGAAGTTATTGTAGTTGGTCCTACTGAGGTTGGTCCTACCAAGGTAGGCCATGCAGAGGGAATGATTTTATATTTAAGTATATTATCTTGAGATGAATTAAAGCTTTTAAAATACTTTTATACTTTTTATACCCACCCAACTTGCTTTGCTAATGTGTTTAAACTAGCAATTGATGTGAAATTATAATTTGACTGTTAGTTACCTGCAACAATAGTAGTAGTGTCCACATCGAGGAAGGTGATTAGATCTTTTATTGCATCCTTCAACACCTGCACTGCACGGCTTTCAGTAGGAACAGCAGATTCTTTGTTGAAGATCAGCGTCATGTCCACAATGACAGATCCCTTACTAGAATGAAAATTAAACGAAAACACCAGAATTAGGATAAAATAGTTTCAATGCTTTTTTATCAGTATCATATTAATTGTCTATCATCTATTTGATATTCATGAAGGTATTCATTAATAAATTTGAGGATGCAAGTAATTCAATACAAATTGTTGTACTTACGGAAAAGGAAATTCAATAAATTGGTTGTACTTACGAAAAAGAGTTGATTGTACTCTTGGAATATGTTCCAGGAAAAATATGTTTGAAGCCATTGTTAACCTATTATAAGAAATACAATTAATTAATATTCAATATGTTTTATGTTTTTCATGTTAAAATAAAGGAATACAATGTTTTTCATTATTCAAACTGAATTAAATCTTCATAACATTATCTAACCTCTGTTGTAACATTAGCAGCCAGCTCCTGATAGGGTGTCGAGCTTGGATCTAAGTAGTCTTCTGTAAACATACGTCTCATGGTGAATCTCAAAGCAATAGTCCCTTCGTTTTCTATAGAGGGCTCGGTAGGCTCTGAGGCCTTGGTAGTTTCTGTTACAGTCGTTGTGACTGAGGAAGAGGTAGTTGCGGGAGCTATAGCATGACTTGTTTGTCCAACTATAGTAGTCGTAGAAAATGTGGTTCTCAACATAGATGTGGGCACTACTCTGATAGCAGTAGATCCTTCAGTTGTAGATATGATTCCCGCTTGGCTAGTTGTAGACCTTCTAGTTGTAGCTGAAGAAATGGAATTTGTATAAGTTACAACAATTGTGCTTGTTCTTCCAGCTGTTCTTGCTGTTATAGCAGAAGTGGGTCCAACATTGGAGCTAATATTTTTTTTTGTTGTTGGTCCTTCGGTTGTTGACCCTACATTTGTTGTTGCTGGTCCTGCCATTGTTGTGGGTCCTGCGGTAGTAGCTCTTGGTCCAGCAATTGTTGTGTTTGGTTCAGGAGCTGTCAGTGATGATACTGCACTTGTTGATGATCTTACAGTTGTTGTGTGTACTGCAGTTGTAGCTTTTGGACCAGCAGTTGTTGTTGGTTCAGCAGTTGGGATTGTTGGTCCTGCAGTCTTTGTTGTGGATCCCGGGGTAGTAGTTAATGTTGTTGTTGTTGGTACTGAAGCCGTTGTTGGTAAATCAGTTGTCGATATTGACCCTGCAGTTGAAGCTCTTGGTCCAGCAATAGTTGATGGTTCAGCAGTTCTCGTTGTCAGTCCTGCAGTCATTGTTTTTGGCACTGCAGTCGTTGGTCCTACAGTTGGTGTTGTTTTTACAGCAGTTGGCGTTGTTGGTTCAGCAGTTGCCGTTGTTGTTCCTGCAGTTATTATCTGTCCTGCAGTTGTAGCTCTTTGACCAGCAGTTGTTGTTGGTTCAGCAGTTGGCGTTGTTGATCCTGCAGTTGTTGTTGTGAGTCCCGTGATAATGGTTAAGGGTCCTGCAGTTGTCGTTAGTGGTCCTGCAGTGGTTGGTTGTCCTGAAGTTGTTGTAGTTGGTCCTACCAAGGTAGGTCATGCAGAGGGAGTGATTTTATGTATTAAGTATATTATATTGAGATTAATGAAACCTTTTACAATGCTTTTTACAACCCAACAATTTTGCTTTGCTAATGAAGTGTTTAAACTAGCAATTTATGTAAAATTATAATTGTTATGGTATAGTTACCTGCAGCAATAGTTGTAGTGTCCACATCGAGGAAGGTCATTAGATCATCTACTGCGTCCTTCAATACCTGCACTACACGGCTTTCAGTAGGAACAGCAGATTCTTTGTTGAAGATCAGCGTCATGTCCACAAAGACTGATCCCTCACTAGAAATGTAAAAATTAAAGGAAAGCATGAGAATTAGGATAAACAAGTTTCAAAGCTGGTGCGCTTTTTCATCAGTATCAAATTGATTGGCTATCATCTATGTGATACACTTAAAGGTATTCATCAATAAACATAGAGTATGAAAGTAATTAAATAAAATTGGTTGTACTTACTCAAAAAGTAATGCAATAGAATTGGTTGTACTTACGCAAAAGAGTTGATTTTACTCCCGGAATATGTTCTAGGAAAACTATGTTTGAAGCCATTGTTAACCTATTATAAAAAATAAAATTAATTAATATTCAACATGTTTCATGTTTTTCATGTTAAAATGCAGGAATACAATGTTTTTCATTATTCAAACTGAAATAAATCTTCCTAACATTATCTCACCTCTGTTGTTACATTAGCAGCCAGCACCTGATAGGCTGCTGAGCTTGAATCTAAGTAGTCTTTTATAAACGTACGACTCATGCTGAATCTCAAATCAATAGTCCCTTTATTTTCTGTAGGGGGATCTACAGTTGTCGTTGTTGACACTGCAGTTGTCGATGATCCTGCAGGTGCTGTTGTGGTTCCTGCAGTTGTAGCTCCAGATCCATGAATTGTTGTCGGTTCAGGATTTGGCGTTGTGGGTTCTGCATTGGTTGTTGTTGGTCCTACAGTTGTTGTTGTTGAACCCGCGGTAGTATTTAATGTTGTTGTTGTTGCTGGTCCATCAGTTGGTTTTGGTAAAGCAGTTGTCGTTATTGCTCCTAAAAGTGGTGTTGTTGTGGATCCCGTGGTAGTAGTTAATGTTGTTGTTGTTTGTCTTGCATTTGTTGTTGGTAAAGCAGTTGTCGATATTGGGCCTGCAGTTGAAGCTCTTGGTCCAGCAATTGTTGATGGTTCAGCAGTTCTCGTTGTCAGTCCTGCAGTCGTTGTTTTTGGCACTGCAGTCGTTGGTTCTACAGTTGGTGTTGTTTTTTCAGCATTTGGCGTTGTTGGTCCTGCAGTTGTTGTTTGTAAAGCAGTTGTCGATATTGGGCCTGTAGTTGAAGCTCTTGGTCCAGCAATTGTTGTTGGTTCAGCAGTTCTCGTTGTCAGTCCTGTAGTCGCTGTTTTTGGCACTGCAGTCATTGGTCCTACAGTTGGTGTTGTTTTTACAGCAGTTGGCGTTGTTGGTTTAGCAGTTGGCGTTGTTGGTCCTGCAGTTATTATCTGTCCTGCAGTTGTAGCTATTTGACCAGCAGTTGTTGTTGGTTCAGCAGTTGGCGTTGTTGATCCTGCAATTGTTGTTGTGGGTCCCGTGATAATAGTTAATGTTCCTGCAGTTGTTGTTAGTGGTCCTGCAGTGGTTGGTTGTCCTGAAGTTGTTGTAGTTGGTCCTACCAAGGTAGGTCATGCAGAGTGAGTGATTTTATATTTTAAGTATATTATATTGAGATGAATGAAACATTTTACAATACCTTTTACAACCCAACCATCGTGCTTTGCTAATGAAGTGTTTAAACTAGCAAAATTGATGTAAAATTATAATTGTGCTGGTATCGTTACCTGCAGCAATAGTTGTACTGTCCACATCGAGGAAGGTCATTAGATCATCTACTGCGTCCTTCAATACCTGCACTACACGGCTTTCAGTAGGAACAGCAGATTCTTTGTTGAAGATCAGCGTCATGTCCACAAAGACTGATCCCTCACTAGAAATGTAAAAATGAAAGGAAAGCATGAGAAGTAGGATAAACAAGTTTCAAAGCTGTTGCGCTTTTTCATCAGTATCATATTGATTGGCTATCATCTATGTGATATACTTAAAGGTATTCATTAATAAACATAGAGAATGAAAGTAATTTAATAAAATTGGTTGTACTTACTCAAAAAGTAATGCAATACAATTGGTTGTACTTACGCAAAAGAGTTGATTGTACTCCCGGAATATGTTCCAGGAAAACTATGTTTGAAGCCATTGTTAACCTATTATAAAAAATACAATTAATTAATATTCAACATGTTTCATGTTTTTCATGTTAAAATGCAGGAATACAATGTTTTTCATTATTCAAACTGAATTAAATCTTCCTAACATTATCTCACCTCTGTTGTTACATTAGCAGCCAGCACCTGATAGGCTGCTGAGCTTGAATCTAAGTAGTCTTTTATAAACGTACGACTCATGCTGAATCTCAAATCAATAGTCCCTTTATTTTCTGTAGGGGGATCTACAGTTGTCGTTGTTGACACTGCAGTTGTTGATGATCCTGCAGGTGCTGTTGTGGTTCCTGCAGTTGTAGCTCCAGATCCATGAATTGTTGTCGGTTCAGGATTTGGCGTTGTGGGTTCTGCATTGGTTGTTGTTGGTCCTACAGTTGTTGTTGTTGAACCAGCGGTAGCATTTAATGTTGTTGTTGTTGCTGGTCCATCAGTTGGTTTTGGTAAAGCAGTTGTCATTATTGCTCCTAAAGTTGGTGTTGTTGTGGATCCCGTGGTAGTAGTTAATGTTGTTGTTGTTTGTCTTGCAGTTGTTGTTGGTAAAGCAGTTGTCGATATTGGGCCTGCAGTTGAAGCTCTTGGTCCAGCAATTGTTGTTGGTTCAGCAGTTCTCGTTGTCAGTCCTGTAGTCGCTGTTTTTGGCACTGCAGTCATTGGTCCTACAGTTGGTGTTGTTTTTACAGCAGTTGGCGTTGTTGGTTCAGCAGTTGGCGTTGTTGGTCCTGCAGTTATTATCTGTCCTGCAGTTGTATCTATTTGACCAGCAGTTGTTGTTGGTTCAGCAGTTGGCGTTGTTGATCCTGCAATTGTTGTTGTGGGTCCCGTGATAATAGTTAATGGTCCTGCAGTTGTTGTCAGTGGTCCTGAGGTGGTTGGTTGTCCTGAAGTTGTTGTAGTTGGTCCTACCAAGGTAGGTCATGCAGAGTGAGTGTTTTATATTTTAAGTATATTATATTGAGATGAATGAAACCTTTTACAATACTTTTTACAACCCAACCATCGTGCTTTGCTAATGAAGTGTTTAAACTAGCAATTGATGTAAAATTATAATTGTGCTGGTATCGTTACCTGCAGCAATAGTTGTAGTGTCCACATCGAGGAAGGTCATTAGATCATCCACTGCGTCCTTCAATACCTGCACTACACGGCTTTCAGTAGGAACAGCAGATTCTTTGTTGAAGATCAGCGTCATGTCCACAAAGACTGATCCCTCACTAGAAATGTAAAAATGAAAGGAAAGCATGAGAAATAGGATAAACAAGTTTCAAAGCTGGTGCGCTTTTTCATCAGTATCATATTGATTGGCTATCATCTATGTGATATACTTAAAGGTATTCATTAATAAACATAGAGTATGAAAGTAATTTAATAAAATTGGTTGTACTTACTCAAAAAGTAATGCAATACAATTGGTTGTACTTACGCAAAAGAGTTGATTGTACTCCCGGAATATGTTCCAGGAAAACTATGTTTGAAGCCATTGTTAACCTATTATAAAAAATACAATTAATTAATATTCAACATGTTTCATGTTTTTCATGTTAAAATGCAGGAATACAATGTTTTTCATTACTCAAACTGAATTAAATCTTCCTAACATTATCTCACCTCTGTTGTTACATTAGCAGCCAGCACCTGATAGGCTGCTGAGCTTGAATCTAAGTAGTCTTTTATAAACGTACGACTCATGCTGAATCTCAAATCAATAGTCCCTTTATTTTCTGTAGGGGGATCTACAGTTGTCGTTGTTGACACTGCAGTTGTCGATGATCCTGCAGGTGCTGTTGTGGTTCCTGCAGTTGTAGCTCCAGATCCATGAATTGTTGTCGGTTCAGGATTTGGCTTTGTGGTTTCTGCATTGGTTGTTATTGGTCCTGCAGTTGTTGTGTTTGGTTCAGGAGCTGTCAGTGTTGATACTGCACTGGTATATGATCTTACAGTTGGTGTGTGTACTGCAGTTTTAGCTCTTGGAACAGTAGTTATTGTTGGTTCAGCAGTTGGGATTGTTGGTCCAGCAGTTTTTGTTGTGGATCCCGTGGTAGTAGTTAATGTTGTTGTTGTTGGTACTGCAGCTGTTGTTGGTAAAGCAGTTGTCAATATTGAGGCTGCAGTTGAAGCTCTTCGTCCAGCAATTGTTGTTGGTTCAGCAGTTCTCGTCGTCAGTCCTGTAGTCGTTGTTTTTGGCACTGCAGTCGTTGGTTCTACAGTTGGTGTTGTTTTTTCAGCATTTGGCTTTGTTGGTCCTGCAGTTGTTGTTGGTAAAGCAGTTGTCGATATTGGGCCTGCAGTTGAAGCTCTTAGTCCAGCAATTGTTGTTGGTTCAGCAGTTCTAGCAGTTCTCAGTCCTGTGGTCGCTGTTTTTGGCACTGCAGTCATTGGTCCTACAGTTGGTGTTGTTTTATAAGCAGTTGGCGATGTTGGTTCAGCAGTTGCCGTTGTGGTTCCTGCAGTTATTATCTGTCCTGCAGTTGTTGTATATCCTACAGTTGTGGTTGCAGGTTTTTCTGCAAAAGTTGTTGATCCTGCAGTTGTCGATGTTATTTCAGCAGTTGTAGTAGTTGTTCCTGCCGTTGTTCTTGCAGTTTTCGCACTTGTAGTTTTTGGCACTGCAGTCGTTGGTCCTACAGTTGGAGTTATTTTTTCAGCATTTGGCGTCGTTGGTCCTGCAGTTGTCGTTTGTAAAGCAGTTGTCAATATTAGGCCTGTAGTTGAAGCTCTTGGTCCAGCAATTGTTGTTAGTTCAGCAGTTCTCGTTGTCAGTCCTGTAGTCGCTGTTTTTAGCACTGCAGTCGTTGGTCCTACAGTTGGTGTTGTTTTTTCAGCAACTGGCGTTGTTGGTTCAGCAGTTGCCGTTGTGGTTCCTGCAGTTGTAGCTCCTGATCCATGAATTGTTGTCGGTTCAGGATTTGGCGTTGTGGGTTCTGCATTGACTGTTGTTGGTCCTGCAGTTGTTGTTGTTGTTCCTGCGGTATTTGTTAATGTTGTTGTTGATGGTCCTGCCGTTTGATTTGGTAAAACAGTTGTCGTTATTGGTCCTGCAGCTGTTGTGTTTGGTTCAGGAGCTGTCAGTGTTGATACTGCACTGGTTGATGATCTTACAGTTGGTGTGTGTACTGCAGTTTTAGCTCTTGGACCAGCAGTTGTTGTTGGTTCAGAAGTTGGGATTGTTGGTCCAGCAGTTTTTGTTGTGGATCCTGTGGTAGTAGTTAATGTTGTTGTTGTTGGTACTGCAGCTGTTGTTGGTAAAGCAGTTGTCGATATTGAGCCTGCAGTTGAAGCTCTTGGTCCAGCAATTGTTGTTGGTTCAGCACTTCTCGTTGTCAGTCCTGTGGTCGCTGTTTTTGGCACTGCAGTCGTTGGTCCTACAGTTGGTGTTGTTTTATAAGCAGTTGGCGATGTTGGTTCAGCAGTTGCCGTTGTGGTTCCTGCAGTTATTATCTGTCCTGCAGTTGTTGTATATCCTACAGTTGTGGTTGCAGGTTTTTCTGCAAAAGTTGTTGATCCTGCAGTTGTCGATGTTAGTTCAGCAGTTGTAGTAGTTGTTCCTGCCGTTGTTCTTGCAGTTTTCGCACTTGTAGTTTTTGGCACTGCAGTCGTTGGTCCTACAGTTGGTGTTATTTTTTCAGCATTTGGCGTCGTTGGTCCTGCAGTTGTCGTTGGTAAAGCAGTTGTCAATATTAGGCCTGTAGTTGAAGCTCTTGGTCCAGCAATTGTTGTTAGTTCAGCAGTTCTCGTTGTCAGTCCTGTAGTCGCTGTTTTTAGCACTGCAGTCGTTGGTCCTACAGTTGGAGTTGTTTTTTCAGCAGTTGGCGTTGTTGGTTCAGCAGTTGCCGTTGTGGTTCCTGCAGTGGTAGCTCGTGATCCATGAATTGTTGTCGGTTCAGGATTTGGCGTTGTGGGTTCTGCATTGACTGTTGTTGGTCCTGCAGTTGTTGTTGTTGTTCCTGCGGTATTTGTTAATGTTGTTGTTGATGGTCCTGCCGTTTGATTTGGTAAAACAGTTGTCGTTATTGGTCCTGCAGCTGTTGTGTTTGGTTCAGGAGCTGTCAGTGTTGATACTGCACTGGTTGATGATCTTACAGTTGGTGTGTGTACTGCAGTTTTAGCTCTTGGACCAGCAGTTGTTGTTGGTTCAGCAGTTGGGATTGTTGGTCCAGCAGTTTTTGTTGTGGATCCTGTGGTAGTAGTTAATGTTGTTGTTGTTGGTACTGCAGCTGTTGTTGGTAAAGCAGTTGTCGATATTGAGCCTGCAGTTGAAGCTCTTGGTCCAGCAATTGTTGTTGGTTCAGCACTTCTCGTTGTCAGTCCTGTAGTTGCTGTTTTTGGCACTGCAGTCGTTGGTCCTACAGTTGGAGTTGTTTTTTCAGCATTTGGTGTTGTTGGTCCTGCAGTTGTTGTTGGTAAAGCGGTTGTCAATATTAGGCCTGTAGTTGAAGCTCTTGGTCCAGCAATTGTTGTTAGTTCAGCAGTTCTTGTTGTCAGTCCTGTAGTCGCTGTTTTTGGCACTGCAGTCGTTGGTCCTACAGTTGGTGTTGTTTTTTCAGCAACTGGCGTTGTTGGTTCAGCAGTTGCCGTTGTGGTTCCTTCAGTTGTAGCTCCTGATACATGAATTGTTGTCGGTTCATGATTTGGCGTTGTGGGTTCTGCATTGACTGTTGTTGGTCCTGCAGTTGTTGTTGTTGTTCCTGCGGTATTTGTTAATGTTGTTGTTGATGGTCCTGCCGTTTGATTTGGTAAAACAGTTGTCGTTATTGTTCCTGCAGTTGTTGTTTTTGGTTCAGGAGTCAGTGTTGATACTGCACCGGTTGATGATCTTACAGTTGGTGTGTGTACTGCAGTTTTAGCTCTTGGACCAGCAGTTGTTGTTGGTTCTGCAGTTGGGATTGTTGGTCCAGCAGTTTTTGTTGTGGATCCCGTGGTAGTAGTTAATGTTGTTGTTGTTGGTACTGCAGCTGTTGTTGGTAAAGCAGTTGTCGATATTGAGCCTGCAGTTGAAGCTCTTCGTCCAGCAATTGTTGTTGGTTCAGCAGTTCTCGTCGTCAGTCCTGTAGTCGTTGTTTTTGGCACTGCAGTCGTTGGTTCTACAGTTGGTGTTGTTTTTTCAGCATTTGGCTTTGTTGGTCCTGCAGTTGTTTTTGGTAAAGCAGTTGTCGATATTAGGCCTGTAGTTGAAGCTCTTGGTCCAGCAATTGTTGTTGGTTCAGCACTTCTCGTTGTCAGTCCTGTAGTCGCTGTTTTTGGCACTGCAGTCGTTGGTCCTACAGTTGGAGTTGTTTTTTCAGCATTTGGCGTTGTTGGTCCTGGAGTTGTTGTTGGTAAAGCAGTTGTCGATATTAGGCCTGTAGTTGAAGCTCTTGGTCCAGCAATTGTTGTTGGTTCAGCACTTCTCGTTGTCAGTCCTGTAGTCGCTGTTTTTGGCACTGCAGTCGTTGGTCCCACAGTTGGAGTTGTTTTTTCAGCATTTGGCGTTGTTGGTCCTGCAGTTGTTGTTGATAAAGCAGTTGTCGATATTAGGCCTGTAGTTGAATCTCTTGGTCCAGCAATTGTTGTTGGTTCAGCAGTTCTCGTTGTCAGTCCTGTAGTCGCTGGTTTTGGCACTGCAGTCGTTGGTCCTACAGTTGGAGTTGTTTTTTCAGCAGTTGGCGTTGTTGGTTCAGCAGTTGCCGTTGTGGTTCCTGCAGTGGTAGCTCGTGATCCATGAATTGTTGTCGGTTCAGGATTTGGCGTTGTGGGTTCTGCATTGACTGTTGTTGGTCCTGCAGTTGTTGTTGTTGTTCCTGCGGTATTTGTTAATGTTGTTGTTGATGGTCCTGAAGTTTGATTTGGTAAAACAGTTGTCGTTATTGGTCCTGCAGCTGTTGTGTTTGGTTCAGGAGCTGTCAGTGTTGATACTGCACTGGTTGATGATCTTACAGTTGGTGTGTGTACTGCAGTTTTAGCTCTTGGACCAGCAGTTGTTGTTGGTTCAGCAGTTGGGATTGTTGGTCCAGCAGTTTTCGTTGTGGATCCTGTGGTAATAGTTAATGTTGTTGTTGTTGGTACTGCAGCTGTTGTTGGTAAAGCAGTTGTCGATATTGAGCCTGCAGTTGAAGCTCTTTGTCCAGCAATTGTTGTTTGTTCAGCAGTTCTCGTCGTCAGTCCTGTAGTCGTTGTTTTTGGCACTGCAGTCGTTGGTTCTACAGTTGGTGTTGTTTTTTCAGCATTTAGCTTTGTTGGACCTGCAGTTGTTGTTGGTAAAGCAGTTGTCGATATTAGGCCTGTAGTTGAAGCTCTTGGTCCAGCAATTGTTGTTGGTTGAGCACTTCTCGTTGTCAGTCCTGTAGTCGCTGTTTTTGGCACTGCAGTCGTTGGTCCTACAGTTGGAGTTGTTTTTTCAGCATTTGGTGTTGTTGGTCCTGCAGTTGTTGTTGGTAAAGCAGTTGTCGATATTAGGCCTGTAGTTGAAGCTCTTGGTCCAGCAATTGTTGTTGGTTCAGCACTTCTCGTTGTCATTCCTGTAGTCGCTGTTTTTGGCACTGCAGTCGTTGGTCCTACAGTTGGAGTTGTTTTTTCAGCATTTAGTGTTGTTGGTCCTGCAGTTGTTGTTGGTAAAGCAGTTGTCAATATTAGGCCTGTAGTTGAAGCTCTTGGTCCAGCAATTGTTGTTAGTTCAGCAGTTCTCGTTGTCAGTCCTGTAGTCGCTGTTTTTGGCACTGCAGTCGTTGGTCCTACAGTTGGTGTTGTTTTTTCAGCAACTGGCGTTGTTGGTTCAGCAGTTGCCGTTGTGGTTCCTGCAGTTGTAGCTCCTGATCCATGAATTGTTGTCGGTTCATGATTTGGCGTTGTGGGTTCTGCATTGACTGTTGTTGGTCCTGCAGTTGTTGTTGTTGTTCCTGCGGTATTTGTTAATGTTGTTGTTGATGGTCCTGCCGTTTGATTTGGTAAAACAGTTGTTGTTATTGTTCCTGCAGTTGTTGTTTTTGGTTCAGGAGTCAGTGTTGATACTGCACTGGTTGATGATCTTACAGTTGGTGTGTGTACTGCAGTTTTAGCTCTTGGACCAGCAGTTGTTGTTGGTTCAGCAGTTGGGATTGTTGGTCCAGCAGTTTTTGTTGTGGATCCCGTGGTAGTAGTTAATGTTGTTGTTGTTGGTACTGCAGCTGTTGTTGGTAAAGCAGTTGTCGATATTGAGCCTGCAGTTGAAGCTCTTCGTCCAGCAATTGTTGTTGGTTCAGCATTTCTCGTCGTCAGTCCTGTAGTCGTTGTTTTTGGCACTGCAGTCGTTGGTTCTACAGTTGGTGTTGTTTTTTCAGCATTTGGCTTTGTTGGTCCTGCAGTTGTTGTTTGTAAAGCAGTTGTCGATATTAGGCCTGTAGTTGAAGCTCTTGGTCCAGCAATTGTTGTTGGTTCAGCACTTCTTGTTGTCAGTCCTGTAGTCGCTGTTTTTGGCACTGCAGTCGTTGGTCCTACAGTTGGAGTTGTTTTTTCAGCATTTGGCGTTGTTGGTCCTGCAGTTGTTGTTGGTAAAGCAGTTGTCGATATTAGGCCTGTAGTTGAAGCTCTTGGTCCAGCAATTGTTGTTGGTTCAGCACTTCTTGTTGTCAGTCCTGTAGTCGCTGTTTTTGGCACTGCAGTCATTGGACCTTCAGTTGGAGTTCTTTTTTCAGCATTTGGCGTTGTTGGTCCTGCAGTTGTTGTTGGTAAAGCAGTTGTCGATATTAGGCCTGTAGTTGAAGCTCTTGGTCCAGCAATTGTTCTTGGTTCAGCAGTTCTCATTGTCAGTCCTGTAGTCGCTGGTTTTGGCACTGCAGTCGTTGGTCCTCCAGTTGGAGTTGTTTTTTCAGCAGTTGGCGTTGTTGGTTCAGCAGTTGCCGTTGTGGTTCCTGCAGTGGTTGCTCCTGATCCATGAATTGTTGTCGGTTCAGGATTTGGCGTGGTGGGTTCTGCATTGACTGTTGTTGGTCCTGCAGTTGTTGTTGTTGTTGATCCAGCGGTATTTGTTAATTTTGTTGTTGATGGTCCTGCCGTTTGTTTTGGTAAAGCAGTTGTCGTTATTGGTCCTGCAGTTTTTGTGTTTGGTTCAGGAGCTGTCAGTGTTGATACTGCACTTGTTGATGATATTACAGTTGTTGTGTGTACTGCAGTTGTAGCTCTTGGACCAGCAGTTGTTGTTGGTTTAGCAGTTGGGATTGTTGGTCCTGCAGTCTTTGTTGTGGATCCCGTGGTAGTAGTTAACGTAGTTGTTGTTGGTACTGCAGCTGTTGTTGGTAAAGCAGTTGTCGATATTGAGCCTGCAGTTGAAGCTCTTAGTCCAGCAATTGTTGTTGGTTCAGCAGTTCTAGTTGTCAGTCCTGTGGTCGCTGTTTTTGGCACTGCAGTCGTTGGTCCTACAGTTGGAGTTGTTTTTTCAGCATTTGGCGTTGTTGGTCCTACAGTTGGTGTTGTTTTATAAGCAGTTGGCGATGTTGGTTCAGCAGTTGCCGTTGTGGTTCCTGCAGTTATTATCTGTCCTGCAGTTGTTATATATCCTGCAGTTGTGGTTGCAGGTTTTTCTGCAAAAGTTGTTGATCCTGCAGTTGTCGATGTTAGTTCAGCAGTTGTAGTAGTTGTTCCTGCCGTTGTTCTTGCAGTTTTCGCAGTTGTAGTTTTTGGCACTGCAGTCGTTGGTCCTACAGTTGGTGTTATTTTTTCAGCATTTGGCGTTGTTGGTCCTGCAGTTGTTGTTGGTAAAGCAGTTGTCGATATTAGGCCTGTAGTTGAAGCTCTTGGTCCAGCAATTGTTGTTGGTTCAGCACTTCTCGTTGAAAGTCCTGTAGTCGCTGTTTTTGGCACTGCAGTCGTTGGTCCTACAGTTGGAGTTGTTTTTTCAGCATTTGGCGTTGTTGGTCCTGCAGTTGTTGTTGGTAAAGCAGTTGTCGATATTAGGCCTGTAGTTGAAGCTCTTGGTCCAGCAATTGTTGTTGGTTCAGCACTTCTCGTTGAAAGTCCTGTAGTCGCTGTTTTTGGCACTGCAGTCGTTGGTCCTACAGTTGGAGTTGTTTTTTCAGCATTTGGCGTTGTTGGTCCTGCAATTGTTGTTGATAAAGCAGTTGTCGATATTAGGCCTGTAGTTGAAGCTCTTGGTCCAGCAATTGTTGTTGGTTCAGCAGTTCTCGTTGTCAGTCCTGTAGTCGCTGGTTTTGGCACTGCAGTAGTTGGTCCTACAGTTGGAGTTGTTTTTTCAGCAGTTGGCGTTGTTGGTTCAGCAGTTGCCGTTGTGGTTCCTGCAGTTGTAGCTTCTGATCCATGAATTGTTGTCGGTTCAGGATTTTGCGTTGTGGGTTCTGCATTGACTGTTGTTGGTCCTGCAGTTGTTTTTGTTGATCCAGCGGTATTTGTTAATGTTGTTGTTGATTGTCCTGCCGTTTGTTTTGGTAAAGCAGTTGTCGTTATTGGTCCTGCAGTTGTTGTGTTTGGTTCAGGGGCTGTCAGTGTTGATACTGCACTTGTTGATGATATTACTGTTGTTGTGTGTACTGCAGTTGTAGCTCTTGGACCAGCAGTTGTTGTTGGTTTAGCAGTTGGGATTGTTGGTCCTGCAGTCTTTGTTGTGGATCCCGTGGTAGTAGTTAACGTAGTTGTTGTTTGTACTGCAGCTGTTGTTGGTAAAGCAGTTGTCGATATTGAGCCTGCAGTTGAAGCTCTTAGTCCAGCAATTGTTGTTGGTTCAGCAGCTCTGGTTGTCAGTCCTGTGGTCGCTGTTTTTGGCACTGCAGTCGTTGGTCCTACAGTTGGTGTTGTTTTATAAGCAGTTGGCGATGTTGGTTCAGCAGTTGCCGTTGTGGTTCCTGCAGTTATTATCTGTCCTGCAGTTGTTATATATCCTGCAGTTGTGGTTGCAGGTTTTTCTGCAAAAGTTGTTGATCCTGCAGTTGTTGATCTTAGTTCAGCAGTTGTAGTAGTTGTTCCTGCCGTTGTTCTTGCAGTTTTCGCAGTTGTAGTTTTTGGCACTGCAGTCGTTGGTCCTACAGTTGGTGTTATTTTTTCAGCATTTGGCGTCGTTGGTCCTGCAGTTGTCGTTGGTAAAGCAGTTGTCAATATTAGGCCTGTAGTTGAAGCTCTTGGTCCAGCAATTGTTGTTAG